>NW_025334651.1:0-259996 GCF_014858855.1 Bufo gargarizans | reverse complement strand
AGACAGATGTGAAATCTGTCCAGAAGGGAAATTTAAGAAATTAAATAAAGATGAGATCAAAGCCTTCCATATACATCCCAGGAAAGAGCCAGACAAATGTTGTTAAAATTCGACAAAGACCAGTCAACCGTAATAAAAAGTTCATTAGGACGAGAGGGGTGATACATTATTAATAAAGTGTAAGGAAGGGAGTCTATTGGGTAATATTCACATCTACAAGCCAGCCATTCACACTGTAATTGTTCATTTAAAAAGGTATTGTGCTATTTTCTATCTTTTCTTTCATGTCTCTCTATTGAGATCCTTGCATCTTTATTATTAGCCTCCATATTCAGAATGCAGTTTATACTTATATTAGAACAAGGAACTTTGTATTATTCATATGGGAGACTATAGAAAGTGTAAAGACCACATGTGTCAAAGACCTAGCTGTGGGGGCGTGGGCTTGGACATGTGCTCCAGGTGATGAGTGTCCAGGGTAGAGTTGTAGTTAGGATTTTATTCACCCAGGGCAAAGATTCCATTTGCTCTATTCCACTTTTCTATACTCTTTTACATAGCCTGACAGTTGGGGCAATTATTAGTAAAAGCGTTTCTATGAATGCTCGTTCCACAAAAATGTTCTTTGTAAAGGTGTCACTGATCATCCAATAAACGAACAAATGCTTTTTTATTGGGTGAAAGCATTGCATTGTTGTGTAAACAGGGATCTGCTGCTCAGGATCAATGAAGCTGTATGGGAATTTACAAAGTCTTAGTCTAACAGCTCTAAAATACAACCTTGTGGCAGTGCCCTTCAAGTACCCCAGTCTTCATTCTCTACTGCACTCTGAATTTGTTTAATTATAGGCAGGGTGGGTGACAGCACTGGTTTTAACTTTATGCAGACTGTTTGTGCCTATATTTGCACAATCTTTAACATTGAGCAGTATTTACTTACTCATTTTTTGCCTCATTCACATGTGAGTGTTTTGGTCAGTGATTTCCATGAGTGATTTTGACCCAAAACCAGGTGCGGCTCCAAAACACAGAAAAAGAGCAGATCTTTCCCTCATACCTTATAGCCTCTTTCACACTACCGTTCTGTGGCTCCATTAAAGTCAATGGTTCCACAAAAAAAAACGGAATGCATACGGAAATGCATCTGTGTAACGTATCCATCTATTGAAAATCTTATGCCCAGCCAAATTTGTTCTATGTAATTACTGTATACTGTATATGCCATACGGAAAAACGGAGTCGAAACGGAAACAAAAAAAACTGAACAATGGATCAGTGAAAAATGGACTGCAAAACACTGAAATAGCCATACGGTAGTGTGAAAGAGGCCTATGTCTGTGGAGGCTCCAATCCTGGATTTGACTCACAATCATGATGGAAATCTATGACCAAAATGCTGATGTGTGAATGATGATGTGTGAATGAGGCTTTATACATTGTCCTTAGGCCTGAAAAACATATGCCAGTGTAGTTATATATATATATATATATATATATATATATACAGTACAGACCAAAAGTTTGGACACACCTTCTCATTCAAAGAGTTTTCTATATTTTTATGACTATGAAAATTGTTGATTCACACTGAAGGCATCAAAACTATGAATTAACACATGTGGAATTATATACATAACAAAAAAGTGTGAAACAACAGAAAATAGGTCATATTCTAGATTCTTCAAAGTAGCCACCTTTTGCTTTGATTACTGCTTTGCACACTCGTGGCGTTCTCTTAATGAGCTTCAAGAGGTAGTCGCCTGAAATGGTCTTCCAACAGTCTTGAAGGATTTTTCAGAGATGCTTAGCACTTGTTGGCCCTTTTGCCTTCACTCTGCGGTCCAGCTCACCCCAAACCATCTCGATTGGGTTCAGGTCCGGTGACTGTGGAGGCCAGGTCATCTGGCGCAGCACCCCATCACTCTCCTTCATGGTCAAATAGCCCTTACACAGCCTGGAGGTGTGTTTGGGGTCATTGTCCTCCCATCACTCTCCTTCATGGTCAAATAGCCCTTACACAGCCTGGAGGTGTGTTTGGGGTCATTGTCCTGTTGAAAAATAAATGATGGTCCAACTAAACGCAAACCGGATGGAATAGCATGCAGATGCAAGATGCTGTGGTAGCCATGCTGGTTCAGTATGCCTTCAATTTTGAATAAATCCCCAACAGTGTCACCAGCAAAGCACCCCCACACCATCACACCTCCTCCTCCATGCTCCTCTACGGTGGGAACCAGGCATGTAGAGTCCATCCGTTCACCTTTTCTGCGTCGCACAAAGACACGGTGGTTGGAACGAAAGATCTCAAATTTGCACTCATCAGACCAAAGCACAGATTTCCACTGGTCTAATGTCCATTCCTTGTGTTCTTTAGCCCAAACAAGTCTATTCTGCTTGTTGCCTGTCCTTAGCAGTGGTTTCCTAGCAGATATTCTACCATGAAGGCCTGATTCACACAGTCTCCTCTTAACAGTTGTTCTATAGATGTGTCTGCTGCTAGAACTCTGTGTGGCATTGACCTGGTCTCTAATCTGAGCTGCTGTTAAACTGCGATTTTTGAGGCTGGTGACTCGGATGAACTTATCCTCCGCAGCAGAGGTGACTCTTGGTCTTTCTTTCCTGGGGCGGTCCGCATGTGAGCCAGTTTCTTTGTAGCGCTTGATGGTTTTTGTGACTGCACTTGGGGACACTTTCAAAGTTTTCCCAATTTGTCGGACTGACTGACCTTCATTTCTTAAAGTAATGATGGCCACTCGTTTTCTTTACTGCTTTTTTCTTGCCATAATACAAATTCTAACAGTCTATTCAGTAGGACTATCAGCTGTGTATCCACCTGACTTCTCCACAACACAACTGATGGTCCCAACCCCATTCATAAGGCAAGAAATCCTACTTATTAAACCTGACAGGGCACACCTGTGAAGTGAAAACCATTTCAGGTGACTATCTCTTGAAGCTCATCAAGAGAATGCCAAGAGTGTGCAAAGCAGTAATCAAAACAAAAGGTGGCTACTTTGAAGAACCTAGAATATGACATATTTTCAGTTGTTTCACACTTTTTTGTTATGTATATAATTCCACATGTGTTAATTCATAGTTTTGATGCCTTCAGTGTGAATCTACAATTTTCATAGTCATGAAAATAAAGAAAACTCTTTGAATGAGAAGGTGTGTCCAAACTTTTGGTCTGTACTGTATATCAGAAGTATGATTTTATATATATAATAAAAAAAACTTTCAAAAAAGGGTTATGTTAAGGACTTAAAAAGAACTTACAATAATGTGAATGATAACCAACAGGTATCTTCTTTTTTAGTGAATCCTCAGGTCAATACACCAAGAAAGTTACAAGACGAGGTGGACAAAGGAGATACAGACAACGTAAAAACAAGAAATCAGAAACTACAAAAGAAAAAGAACAACCAAACGACCAAATAGTGGTAAATATTTCATCTCATGTACTTTCATCTATACAGTAACAGGTTTTTACAAAGGGTTTAAGCTTTTGTCCCAATATACGGTATGTACTGATTGGTCACAAACTGAAATCTTCATAAAAATTTGTAGACAGTTAAAGTTGAAGGCATGGTTCTCAGTGCATTCTAGCGACTGGACCAGTATTAGAAATACTGAATTACAGCTCTCAGATTTTAAATTATTTGTTAAAAGTGATTTTGTTCCACCTACTGTGTTTCCAGCTATTGATCTTTTTTCTGAGCTTGTTCTAAATGAGGTTAATTTATTGAAAAATAGTGATGACCAATATTTTCATCATCCAAATATTACACAATTGGAATGGTCAGCTCTGAATGGGCTTTTCCATGACCACAGCCTCACCATAAAACCTGCCGACAAGGTTGTGGTCATGGACACCTCATTATACATTGAGGAGGCACATAGACAATTGGATGACTCATCTGTATATAAAAAATTACAACAAGATCCCAGGTGGGACATAGAAAGAAAGATACATGATATTTTACACACAGTGTTACAGGCAGGATTGATAGATGGCAAACTAAAAGATTTCTTGACTATAGCATATCCTGTTACTCCTTTTTTGTATTTATTACCAAAAATACATAAGTGTTTGTCTAAAACACACGGAAGGCCAATTGTTTTGGGGAGAAGCCAACAATAGGCCGCTCCATCTCACAATCATGCACGCAAAGGGAGCTGCTGAATACCCTGAATAGTATACTGTGTAGTGACATCAGAGTCCATCGGAGGGTTGGACAGCGCCTACTGCCATCAAGCATAGTCTAGAAATACATAGGACCAACATCAGGTGTCATAGTGTGGGGTGCCGTTAGTTACCATTCCTTTTCCCATCTGGGAACATTGACCAGCCTTCAGTATGTCCAGGACATCATGGAACCAGTCCTACTGACTTTTTGACTCAGTTATTAAACATGGTGTTCCAACAATGGATGCCTGCTCATACACTGTCCATGCTACAGCAAGCTCGATCACCAGGATCTCTTCTCCATTGAGAACGTCTGGACTGGATGGAGTGATGGTTCTTCCATGTACAGCAGCCAACAACCACTTTGGCAGCATTATGGATATAAGTTAAAAGAGCTTGGAATGACATACCACAGGAAGATATTCAGCATCTGTATTGTTGTTACCATGCCAGAGTGGCAGCCTGTATCACTGCTCAATCGCATTCATTTTTCCAATAGTTTTTTCTTTTTTCTCATTTTCTGGGAGTTTAGTTCAACCTGATGCAGTATGTGGATTTAATTAAGATGAGCAGATTATTCCATTATGATAAGAAATCCTTCAACATTATCTTCTCTAACATTACACCAGTCAAATTTTTTCAGCAAATGCTTTATTTTAACCAATTAAATATGTGGAGTATTATAAGCAATTACAACATGACACAGTGTAATGACAGTCTGGGCAGACTAGAGCACTGGCAATACACCATATCAAAGGACTGTTTCCACTTCAAAGTCGGTTCCTTTAGTCTGACACCTGTGGTGTGAGGGTGTAAATGTAATTTCATGTCAATGCTATGTTAATTTTCACAGTCCTGCCGACTGCTGCTGCGGTCTTGCAGTATATTAGCACATTGTCATTAGGACGTTAACAGGAACCTTGCTTTCATTTGCGGTTAATTTGCTCTTTGTACCAGCATTGGGTTAATCAGTGCAATGTGTATTTCTTCGAATCCAATCAAAATCAATAAACAAAGTGATATAATATAATAAATCTAAATCTAAAAAACAGTCTAAAGGTGACCATTCACATAAGGCAGATGGTCAATGGCAGACCATATAATGTATATGAGGGTGTCCTGTCTATCCCCGATGGCAGATGTCAAGGAAAAATGGGGATTGAACATGTTAAATTGTAACACATCAAATTCTTTTGTTCTCAATGGAGATAAGCCACCACCAGAAGTGTCTTCTAGCAGTTTATTGTCTTCTGTCTATGCACTTGTATGGGGGGGTTGGGAGGAATAGCTGTCACCACACAAGTGTTCAGATGCCTGCTGTCTATGGTACTTGGTACCCTTAAATAACATAATAACGAGTTTGTGAAATCAGGGCATGGGGTAGGCTGGGATATTTGATCTCCTAGATTCGCAATTTAGGAATTTAAATAAAAGTAACTGCTGACCATCCTAGATTGTAAGCCCTCATGGGCAAGGCCCTCTCTCCTTCTGTATCGGTTTGTAACTCGTCTTGTTTATTGCTTATTGCATTTGTCTGTATTATGTATGTGCACCCCTTTTTATATGTACAGCGCTATGGAATGAATGGCGCTTTAATAATAAATAATAATAATGGATACCAATGAGCCAGGGTACGTTGAGCACTTCTTTTTAATAGTATGGTGGGGGACTGGTGATTGCTATGTGTAATCAGAACTTCCCTGTAGAGACAAGCTGCTGACCGAAAGGCACCAAGGATAAGGCAGCAGTGTAGATATTATGTATTCTGTAGATCTTGTTAATACATGGTAGGGTGCCCAGACACCATGGTAGGGTGTCCAGCCATCCCTGCTTTTAGAGTTACACATATGCGAAGAGGATTACGGTAGAAGGAAATTGAGAGAATAATAAGAATTGTTAAAACTGGAGTGGGAATCAGGCAAATAAATCATTGTCCATTTGGTCAATATTGTGCTGATCTTCAGTGACTGGATTGAGGGCATTCTGAAGGGAACACATTCTAAAGCTCCTACCTACTACCAACAAAGCTGATCCACCTCTAATTTTTAATTATTACAGTTGTTAATGCCAAGCTTAAATTGGCCATAATCTTAAATTGGCCATACTCAATCAGATGAGCCAGATATGGCATTCAATAATATTTTGAGCATTGCTGATAATACAAAGCACAGAAGATATTTTCTAATAAACTGGAAAATCTCTGGGCAAATGACTTGAAATATTGGTAAAGACTGGACCCCTGGTATATGAGTGTTGCAGTGTCAGTGAGATTTTTTTAGCCATCTTGAAAGATGCAGTCATGTAGAGGGGCTATCTGATTTGGACAATATCTTCTTCCGTTGAGTCTCCTCTTTAGACTCTTCTTGCAGCCTGGAGCCCGTGTCATCAAATGTTAGTAGCAAGGAACCTAGATGGAAATTTACCCTGCAGAGCTGTTGCAGTGGAACTTGGATGACAGGTCACCCACTAAAGTCAGTGAAGTTTCTTTTTCTACCATACATTATATTCAAACAACATCTAGATGTTTACTGAGTGCAGAACACCAGAGGAGTCATTCTCTATACTGGACAGGTATGCACTGGTTGAAACAACTGACATACCTAAGCTGTGATTTAAAGTAAAGATGGACAGATTCATAGCAAACTGATATCCTTTACATTCAAGAATATTAGTTCAGCCCACAAAGTGACTGCATGTATTACATATATATGATGATTAAGTTATGGACCGTATGATAGAGAATTCTAGATTTCCAGCAATGTGGATTATGACAAGCTGTATATAGAATATATAGATAGGAACTAATATTTTAGCTTTATGAGTTTCTCTTTATCCGTGTATCATGATCTATGGTTTGATCCCTCATCTGGTTGTCAAAACCTGTCAGCGGGTGTCCTCAGCATGACCCTGGGTGCGTTGACATAGCAGAGAGGAAATGTGACAGCATCAAGCCTTGGTACCCACGATATGTAGTTTTGGTTCATATGACATGACTTATAATCCAAAAGTAATCCTTTTGAGGATTGTAAAACTCATATAAATACCTTGAGTTCATGATGGCACATACATTTCACAGCATATAACACACAGAACAACTGTTTTTGTACGTCTATTTCTGCTTTGGTACTTGGATCAAGACACCATATATGTTAAATTGATACCAGATTTCTCATGCTTGGTGAGGAGCATGGAAGCATTCCAGTTAGTTATGGCATTACATACATTATTACACAACACAATCTGCCGCTGGCACCATTGTGATTTTTAAGCATGCTTAAAAATCACAATTGCCGGATGAACGCGTGTTTGCTCGTTCATGAGTAGAGTTGAGCGAACACCTGGATGTTCGGGTTCGAGAAGTTCGGCCGAACATCCCGGAAATGTTCGGGTTCGGGATCCGAACCCGATCCGAACTTCGTCCCGAACCCGAACCCCATTGAAGTCAATGGGGACCCGAACTTTTCGGCACTAAAAAGGCTGTAAAACAGCCCAGGAAAGAGCTAGAGGGCTGCAAAAGGCAGCAACATGTAGGTAAATCCCCTGCAAACAAATGTGGATAGGGAAATGAATTAAAATAAAAATTAAATAAATAAAAATTAACCAAAATCAATTGGAGAGAGGTTCCATAGCAGAGAATCTGGCTTCCCGTCACCCACCACTGCAACAGTCCATTCTCAGATATTTAGGCCCCGGCACCCAGGCAGAGGAGAGAGGTCCCGTAACAGAGAATCTGTCTTCATGTCAGCAGAGAATTAGTCTGCATGTCATAGCAGAGAATGAGGCTTCACGTCAGCCACCACTGCAACAGTCCATTGGCATATATTTAGGCCCAGCACCCAGGCAGAGGAGGGAGGTCCCGTAACAGAGAATCTGTCTTCATGTCAGCAGAGAATTAGTCTGCATGTCATAGCAGAGAATGAGGCTTCACGTCAGCCACCACTGCAACAGTCCATTGGCATATATTTAGGCCCAGCACACACACAGGCAGAGGAGAGAGGTCCCGTAACAGAGAATCTGGCTTCATGTCAGCAGAGAATCAGTCTGCATGTCATAGCAGAGAATGAGGCTTCACGTCACCCACCACTGCAACAGTCCATTGGCATATATTTAGGCCCAGCACACACACAGGCAGAGGAGAGAGGTCCCGTAACAGAGGATCTGGCTTCATGTCAGCAGAGAATCAGTCTGCATGTCATAGCAGAGAATCAGGCTTCACGTCAGCCACCACTGCAACAGTCCATTGTCATAAATTTAGGCCCAGCACCCAGGCAGAGGAGAGAGGTCCCGTAACAGACAATCTGGCTTCATGTCAGCAGAGAATTAGTCTGCATGTCATAGCAGAGAATGAGGCTTCACGTCAGCCACCACTGCAACAGTCCATTGGCATATATTTAGGCCTAGCACACAGGCAGAGGAGAGAGGTCCCGTAACAGACAATCTGGCTTCATGTCAGCAGAGAATCAGTCTGCATGTCATAGCAGAGAATGAGGCTTCACGTCACCCACCACTGCAACAGTCCATTGGCATATATTTAGGCCTAGCACACAGGCAGAGCAGAGAGGTCCCGTAACAGACAATCTGGCTTCATGACAGCAGAGAATCAGTCTGCATGTCATAGCAGAGAATGAGGCTTCACGTCACCCACCACTGCAACAGTCCATTGGCATATATTTAGGCCTAGCACACAGGCAGAGCAGAGAGGTCCCGTAACAGACGATCTGGCTTCATGTCAGCAGAGAATCAGTCTGCATGTCATAGCAGAGAATGAGGCTTCACGTCAGCCACCACTGCAACAGTCCATTGGCATATATTTAGGCCTAGCACACAGGCAGAGGAGAGAGGTCCCGTAACAGACAATCTGGCTTCATGTCAGCAGAGAATCAGTCTGCATGTCATAGCAGAGAATGAGGCTTCACGTCAGCCACCACTGCAACAGTCCATTGGCATATATTTAGGCCCAGCACCCAGGCAGAGGAGGGAGGTCCCGTAACAGACAATCTGGCTTCATGTCAGCAGAGAATCAGTCTGCATGTCATAGCAGAGAATGAGGCTTCACGTCACCCACCACTGCAACAGTCCATTGGCATATATTTAGGCCCAGCACCCAGGCAGAGGAGGGAGGTCCCGTAACAGAGAATCTGTCTTCATGTCAGCAGAGAATTAGTCTGCATGTCATAGCAGAGAATGAGGCTTCACGTCAGCCACCACTGCAACAGTCCATTGGCATATATTTAGGCCCAGCACCCAGGCAGAGGAGGGAGGTCCCGTAACAGAGAATCTGTCTTCATGTCAGCAGAGAATTAGTCTGCATGTCATAGCAGAGAATGAGGCTTCACGTCAGCCACCACTGCAACAGTCCATTGGCATATATTTAGGCCCAGCACACACACAGGCAGAGGAGAGAGGTCCCGTAACAGACAATCTGGCTTCATGTCAGCAGAGAATTAGTCTGCATGTCATAGCAGAGAATGAGGCTTCACGTCAGCCACCACTGCAACAGTCCATTGGCATATATTTAGGCCCAGCACACACACAGGCAGAGGAGAGAGGTCCCGTAACAGAGAATCTGTCTTCATGTCAGCAGAGAATTAGTCTGCATGTCATAGCAGAGAATGAGGCTTCACGTCAGCCACCACTGCAACAGTCCATTGGCATATATTTAGGCCCAGCACACACACAGGCAGAGGAGAGAGGTCCCGTAACAGACAATCTGGCTTCATGTCAGCAGAGAATTAGTCTGCATGTCATAGCAGAGAATGAGGCTTCACGTCAGCCACCACTGCAACAGTCCATTGGCATATATTTAGGCCCAGCACACACACAGGCAGAGGAGAGAGGTCCCGTAACAGAGAATCTGTCTTCATGTCAGCAGAGAATTAGTCTGCATGTCATAGCAGAGAATCAGGCTTCACGTCACCCACCACTGCAACAGTCCATTGGCATATATTTAGGCCCAGCACCCAGGCAGAGGAGGGAGGTCCCGTAACAGAGAATCTGTCTTCATGTCAGCAGAGAATTAGTCTGCATGTCATAGCAGAGAATGAGGCTTCACGTCACCCACCACTGCAACAGTCCATTGGCATATATTTAGGCCTAGCACACAGGCAGAGGAGAGGTTCATTCAACTTTGGGTAGCCTCGCAATATAATGGTAAAATGAAAATAAAAATAGGATTGAATGAGGAAGTGCCCTGGAGTTTAATAATATATGGTTATGGGGAGGTAGTTAATGTCTAATCTGGACAAGGGACGGACAGGTCCTGTGGGATCCATGCCTGGTTCATTTTTATGAACGTCAGCTTGTCCACATTGGCTGTAGACAGGCGGCTGCGTTTGTCTGTAATGACGCCCCCTGCCGTGCTGAATACACGTTCAGACAAAACGCTGGCTGCCGGGCAGGCCAGCACCTCCAAGGCATAAAAGGCTAGCTCTGGCCACGTGGACAATTTAGAGACCCAGAAGTTGAATGGGGCCGAACCATCAGTCAGTACGTGGAGGGGTGTGCACACGTACTGTTCCACCATGTTAGTGAAATGTTGCCTCCTGCTAACACGTTGCGTATCAGGTGGTGGTGCAGTTAGCTGTGGCGTGTTGACAAAAGTTTTCCACATCTCTGCCATGCTAACCCTGCCCTCAGAGGAGCTGGCCGTGACACAGCTGCCTTGGCGACCTCTTGCTCCTCCTCTGCCTTGGCCTTGGGCTTCCACTTGTTCCCCTGTGACATTTGGGAATGCTCTCAGTAGCGCGTCTACCAACGTGCGCTTGTACTCGCGCATCTTCCTATCACGCTCCAGTGCAGGAAGTAAGGTGGGCACATTGTCTTTGTAGCGTGGATCCAGCAGGGTGGCAACCCAGTAGTCCGCACAGGTTAAAATGTGGGCAACTCTGCTGTCGTTGCGCAGGCACTGCAGCATGTAGTCGCTCATGTGTGCCAGGCTGCCCAGGGGTAAGGACAAGCTGTCCTCTGTGGGAGGCGTATCGTCATCGTCCTGCCTTTCCCCCCAGCCACGCACCAGTGATGGACCCGAGCTGCGTTGGGTGCCACCCCGCTGTGACCATGCTTCATCCTCATCCTCCTCCACCTCCTCCTCATCCTCGTCCTCCTCGTCCTCCAGTAGTGGGCCCTGGCTGGCCACATTTGTACCTGGCCTCTGCTGTTGCCAAAAACCTCCCTCTGAGTCACTTCGAAGAGACTGGCCTGAAAGTGCTAAAAATGACCCCTCTTCCTCCTCCTCCTCCTCCTCCTGGGCCACCTCCTCTTCCATCATCGCCCTAAGTGTTTTCTCAAGGAGACATAGAAGTGGTATTGTAACGCTGATAACGGTGTCATCGCCACTGGCCATGTTGGTGGAGTACTCGAAACAGCGCAACAGGGCACACAGGTCTCGCATGGAGGCCCAGTCATTGGTGGTGAAGTGGTGCTGTTCTGTAGTGCGACTGACCCGTGCGTGCTGCAGCTGAAACTCCACTATGGCCTGCTGCTGCTCGCACAGTCTGTCCAGCATGTGCAAGGTGGAGTTCCACCTGGTGGGCACGTCGCATATGAGGCGGTGAGCGGGAAGGCCGAAGTTACGCTGTAGCGCAGACAGGCGAGCAGCAGCAGGATGTGAACGCCGGAAGCGCGAACAGACGGCCCGCACTTTATGCAGCAGCTCTGACATGTCGGGGTAGTTGTGAATGAACTTCTGCACCACCAAATTCAGCACATGCGCCAAGCAAGGGATGTGCGTCAAATTGGCTAGTCCCAGAGCTGCAACGAGATTTCGCCCATTATCACACACCACCAGGCCGGGCTTGAGGCTCACCGGCAGCAACCACTCGTCGGTCTGTTGTTCTATACCCCGCCACAACTCCTGTGCGGTGTGGGGCCTGTCCCCCAAACATATGAGTTTCAGAATGGCCTGCTGACGTTTACCCCGGGCTGTGCTGAAGTTGGTGGTGAAGGTGTGTGGCTGACTGGATGAGCAGGTGGAAGAAGAGGAGGAGGAAGCCGAGAAGGAGGAGGTGGCAACAGGAGGCAAAGAATGTTGCCCTGCGATCCTTGGCGGCGGAAGGACGTGCGCCAAACAGCTCTCCGCCTGGGGCCCAGCTGCCACTACATTTACCCAGTGTGCAGTTAGGGAGATATAGCGTCCCTGGCCGTGCTTACTGGTCCACGTATCTGTGGTTAGGTGGACCTTGCCACAGATGGCGTTGCGCAGTGCACACTTGATTTTATCGGATACTTGGTTGTGCAGGGAAGGCACGGCTCTCTTGGAGAAGTAGTGCCGGCTGGGAACAACATACTGTGGGACAGCAAGCGACATGAGCTGTTTGAAGCTGTCTGTGTCCACCAGCCTAAATGACAGCATTTCATAGGCCAGTAGTTTAGAAATGCTGGCATTCAGGGCCAGGGATCGAGGGTGGCTAGGTGGGAATTTACGCTTTCTATCAAATGTTTGTGAGATGGAGAGCTGAACGCTGGCGTGTGACATGGTTGAGACGCTTGGTGACGGAGGTGGTGGTGGTGGTGTTGGTGGTACATCCCCTGTTTGCTGGGCGGCAGGTGCCAACGTTCCTCCAGAGGCGGAGGAAGAGGCCGAGGCGGCAGCAGCAGAATAGGCCGAGGCGGCAGCAGCAGAAGAGGTAGCAGGGGGAGCCTGAGTGACTTCCTTGGTTTTAAGGTGTTTACTCCACTGCAGTTCATGCTTTGCATGCAGGTGCCTGGTCATGCAGGTTGTGCTCAGGTTCAGAACGTTAATGCCTCGCTTCAGGCTCTGATGGCACAGCGTGCAAACCACTCGGGTCTTGTCGTCAGCACATTGTTTGAAGAAGTGCCATGCCAGGGAACTCCTTGAAGCTGCCTTTGGGGTGCTCGGTCCCAGATGGCGGCGGTCAGTAGCAGGCGGAGTCTCTTGGCGGCGGGTGTTCTGCTTTTGCCCACTGCTCCCTCTTTTGCTACGCTGTTGGCTCGGTCTCACCACTGCCTCTTCCTCCGAACTGTGAAAGTCAGTGGCACGACCTTCATTCCATGTGGGGTCTAGGACCTCATCGTCCCCTGCATCGTCTTCCACCCAGTCTTGATCCCTGACCTCCTGTTCAGTCTGCACACTGCAGAAAGACGCAGCAGTTGGCACCTGTGTTTCGTCATCATCAGAGACATGCTGAGGTGGTATTCCCATGTCCTCATCATCAGGAAACATAAGTGGTTGTGCGTCAGTGCATTCTATGTCTTTCACCGCTGGGGAAGGGCTAGGTGGATGCCCTTGGGAAACCCTGCCAGCGGAGTCTTCAAACAGCATAAGAGACTGCTGCATAACTTGAGGCTGAGACAGTTTCCCTGGTATGCATGGGGGTGATGTGACAGACTGATGGGGTTGGTTTTCAGGCGCCATCTGTGCGCTTTCTGCAGAAGACTGGGTGGGAGATAATGTGAACGTGCTGGATCCACTGTCGGCCACCCAATTGACTAATGCCTGTACCTGCTCAGGCCTTACCATCCTTAGAACGGCATTGGGCCCCACCATATATCGCTGTAAATTCTGGCGGCTACTGGGACCTGAGGTAGTTGGTACACTAGGACGTGTGGATGTGGCAGAACGGCCACGTCCTCTCCCAGCACCAGAGGGTCCACTAACACCACCACGACCATGTCCACGTCCGCGTCCCTTACTAGATGTTTTTCTCATTGTTATGGTTCACCACAACAACAAATATATTATTTGGCCCAATGTATTGTATTCAAATTCAGCGGGATATAAATTTGAGGCCTAGTATTTAGGCGCTGGGTGACCGGTATGGATTTAGTGACAGAATTAGACTTGGAAATGCACAGAAGCGTGTGTGTGAAGTTATTCTGAATGACCCTATGTGCACCTTCAATATGATCTACCCTTTTAGGGATAGATTTCAAATAGCTCTGATATAGCAGAAACGACTAAATTATGAAATTGCTAAATTGGGAATTGTATTTCAACCCAGAACAAAAAATGTGCTTTGACGGACACTAAATAACTTTCCCAGCCACAACAGGACAGCGGTAACGAGAGATTTAGCGGGATATAAATTTGAGGCCTAGTATTTAGGCGCTGGGTGACAGGTATGGGTTTAGTGACAGAATTAGATTTGGAAATGCACAGTAGCGGGTGTGTGAAGTTATTCTGAATGACCCTATGTGCACCTTGAATATTATATACCCTTTTAGGGATAGATTTCAAATAGCTCTGATATAGCAGAAACCACTAAATTATGAAATTGCTAAATTGGGAATTGTATTTCAACCCAGAACAAGAAATGTGCTTGAACGGACACTAAATAACTCGCCCAGCTACAGCACTAGGGACAGATTTAGCGGGATATAAATTTGAGGCCTAGTATTTAGGCGCTGGGTGACAGGTATGGGTTTAGTGCCAGAATTAGACTTGGAAATACACAGTAGCGGGTGTGTGTGAAGTTATTCTGAATGACCCAATGTGCACCTTGAATATTATATACCCTTTTAGGGATAGATTTCAAATAGCTCTGATATAGCAGAAACCACTAAATTATGAAATTGCTAAATTGGGAATTGTATTTCAACCCAGAACAAGAAATGTGCTTGAACGGACACTAAATAACTCGCCCAGCTACAGCACTAAGGACAGATTTAGCGGGATATAAATTTGAGGCCTAGTATTTAGGCGCTGGGTGACAGGTATGGGTTTAGTGCCAGAATTAGACTTGGAAATACACAGTAGCGGGTGTGTGTGAAGTTATTCTGAATGACCCAATGTGCACCTTGAATATTATATACCCTTTTAGGGATAGATTTCAAATAGCTCTGATATAGCAGAAACCACTAAATTATGAAATTGCTAAATTGGGAATTGTATTTCAACCCAGAACAAGAAATGTGCTTGAACGGACACTAAATAACTCGCCCAGCTACAGCACTAAGGACAGATTTAGCGGGATATAAATTTGAGGCCTAGTATTTAGGCGCTGGGTGACAGGTATGGGTTTAGTGCCAGAATTAGACTTGGAAATACACAGTAGCGGGTGTGTGTGAAGTTATTCTGAATGACCCAATGTGCACCTTGAATATTATATACCCTTTTAGGGATAGATTTCAAATAGCTCTGATATAGCAGAAACCACTAAATTATGAAATTGCTAAATTGGGAATTGTATTTCAACCCAGAACAAGAAATGTGCTTGAACGGACACTAAATAACTCGCCCAGCTACAGCACTAAGGACAGATTTAGCGGGATATAAATTTGAGGCCTAGTATTTAGGCGCTGGGTGACAGGTATGGGTTTAGTGCCAGAATTAGACTTGGAAATACACAGTAGCGGGTGTGTGTGAAGTTATTCTGAATGACCCAATGTGCACCTTGAATATTATATACCCTTTTAGGGATAGATTTCAAATAGCTCTGATATAGCAGAAACCACTAAATTATGAAATTGCTAAATTGGGAATTGTATTTCAACCCAGAACAAGAAATGTGCTTGAACGGACACTAAATAACTCGCCCAGCTACAGCACTAGGGACAGATTTAGCGGGATATAAATTTGAGGCCTAGTATTTAGGCGCTGGGTGACAGGTATGGGTTTAGTGCCAGAATTAGACTTGGAAATACACAGTAGCGGGTGTGTGTGAAGTTATTCTGAATGACCCAATGTGCACCTTGAATATTATATACCCTTTTAGGGATAGATTTCAAATAGCTCTGATATAGCAGAAACCACTAAATTATGAAATTGCTAAATTGGGAATTGTATTTCAACCCAGAACAAGAAATGTGCTTGAACGGACACTAAATAGTCTCTTGGCGGCGGGTGTTCTGCTTTTGCCCACTGCTCCCTCTTTTGCTACGCTGTTGGCTCGGTCTCACCACTGCCTCTTCCTCCGAACTGTGAAAGTCAGTGGCACGACCTTCATTCCATGTGGGGTCTAGGACCTCATCGTCCCCTGCATCGTCTTCCACCCAGTCTTGATCCCTGACCTCCTGTTCAGTCTGCACACTGCAGAAAGACGCAGCAGTTGGCACCTGTGTTTCGTCATCATCAGAGACATGCTGAGGTGGTATTCCCATGTCCTCATCATCAGGAAACATAAGTGGTTGTGCGTCAGTGCATTCTATGTCTTTCACCGCTGGGGAAGGGCTAGGTGGATGCCCTTGGGAAACCCTGCCAGCGGAGTCTTCAAACAGCATAAGAGACTGCTGCATAACTTGAGGCTGAGACAGTTTCCCTGGTATGCATGGGGGTGATGTGACAGACTGATGGGGTTGGTTTTCAGGCGCCATCTGTGCGCTTTCTGCAGAAGACTGGGTGGGAGATAATGTGAACGTGCTGGATCCACTGTCGGCCACCCAATTGACTAATGCCTGTACCTGCTCAGGCCTTACCATCCTTAGAACGGCATTGGGCCCCACCATATATCGCTGTAAATTCTGGCGGCTACTGGGACCTGAGGTAGTTGGTACACTAGGACGTGTGGATGTGGCAGAACGGCCACGTCCTCTCCCAGCACCAGAGGGTCCACTAACACCACCACGACCATGTCCACGTCCGCGTCCCTTACTAGATGTTTTTCTCATTGTTATGGTTCACCACAACAACAAATATATTATTTGGCCCAATGTATTGTATTCAAATTCAGCGGGATATAAATTTGAGGCCTAGTATTTAGGCGCTGGGTGACCGGTATGGATTTAGTGACAGAATTAGACTTGGAAATGCACAGAAGCGTGTGTGTGAAGTTATTCTGAATGACCCTATGTGCACCTTCAATATGATCTACCCTTTTAGGGATAGATTTCAAATAGCTCTGATATAGCAGAAACGACTAAATTATGAAATTGCTAAATTGGGAATTGTATTTCAACCCAGAACAAAAAATGTGCTTTGACGGACACTAAATAACTTTCCCAGCCACAACAGGACAGCGGTAACGAGAGATTTAGCGGGATATAAATTTGAGGCCTAGTATTTAGGCGCTGGGTGACAGGTATGGGTTTAGTGACAGAATTAGATTTGGAAATGCACAGTAGCGGGTGTGTGAAGTTATTCTGAATGACCCTATGTGCACCTTGAATATTATATACCCTTTTAGGGATAGATTTCAAATAGCTCTGATATAGCAGAAACCACTAAATTATGAAATTGCTAAATTGGGAATTGTATTTCAACCCAGAACAAGAAATGTGCTTGAACGGACACTAAATAACTCGCCCAGCTACAGCACTAGGGACAGATTTAGCGGGATATAAATTTGAGGCCTAGTATTTAGGCGCTGGGTGACAGGTATGGGTTTAGTGCCAGAATTAGACTTGGAAATACACAGTAGCGGGTGTGTGTGAAGTTATTCTGAATGACCCAATGTGCACCTTGAATATTATATACCCTTTTAGGGATAGATTTCAAATAGCTCTGATATAGCAGAAACCACTAAATTATGAAATTGCTAAATTGGGAATTGTATTTCAACCCAGAACAAGAAATGTGCTTGAACGGACACTAAATAACTCGCCCAGCTACAGCACTAAGGACAGATTTAGCGGGATATAAATTTGAGGCCTAGTATTTAGGCGCTGGGTGACAGGTATGGGTTTAGTGCCAGAATTAGACTTGGAAATACACAGTAGCGGGTGTGTGTGAAGTTATTCTGAATGACCCAATGTGCACCTTGAATATTATATACCCTTTTAGGGATAGATTTCAAATAGCTCTGATATAGCAGAAACCACTAAATTATGAAATTGCTAAATTGGGAATTGTATTTCAACCCAGAACAAGAAATGTGCTTGAACGGACACTAAATAACTCGCCCAGCTACAGCACTAAGGACAGATTTAGCGGGATATAAATTTGAGGCCTAGTATTTAGGCGCTGGGTGACAGGTATGGGTTTAGTGCCAGAATTAGACTTGGAAATACACAGTAGCGGGTGTGTGTGAAGTTATTCTGAATGACCCAATGTGCACCTTGAATATTATATACCCTTTTAGGGATAGATTTCAAATAGCTCTGATATAGCAGAAACCACTAAATTATGAAATTGCTAAATTGGGAATTGTATTTCAACCCAGAACAAGAAATGTGCTTGAACGGACACTAAATAACTCGCCCAGCTACAGCACTAAGGACAGATTTAGCGGGATATAAATTTGAGGCCTAGTATTTAGGCGCTGGGTGACAGGTATGGGTTTAGTGCCAGAATTAGACTTGGAAATACACAGTAGCGGGTGTGTGTGAAGTTATTCTGAATGACCCAATGTGCACCTTGAATATTATATACCCTTTTAGGGATAGATTTCAAATAGCTCTGATATAGCAGAAACCACTAAATTATGAAATTGCTAAATTGGGAATTGTATTTCAACCCAGAACAAGAAATGTGCTTGAACGGACACTAAATAACTCGCCCAGCTACAGCACTAGGGACAGATTTAGCGGGATATAAATTTGAGGCCTAGTATTTAGGCGCTGGGTGACAGGTATGGGTTTAGTGCCAGAATTAGACTTGGAAATACACAGTAGCGGGTGTGTGTGAAGTTATTCTGAATGACCCAATGTGCACCTTGAATATTATATACCCTTTTAGGGATAGATTTCAAATAGCTCTGATATAGCAGAAACCACTAAATTATGAAATTGCTAAATTGGGAATTGTATTTCAACCCAGAACAAGAAATGTGCTTGAACGGACACTAAATAACTCGCCCAGCTACAGCACTAAGGACAGATTTAGCGGGATATAAATTTGAGGCCTAGTATTTAGGCGCTGGGTGACAGGTATGGGTTTAGTGCCAGAATTAGACTTGGAAATACACAGTAGCGGGTGTGTGTGAAGTTATTCTGAATGACCCAATGTGCACCTTGAATATTATATACCCTTTTAGGGATAGATTTCAAATAGCTCTGATATAGCAGAAACCACTAAATTATGAAATTGCTAAATTGGGAATTGTATTTCAACCCAGAACAAGAAATGTGCTTGAACGGACACTAAATAACTCGCCCAGCTACAGCACTAAGGACAGATTTAGCGGGATATAAATTTGAGGCCTAGTATTTAGGCGCTGGGTGACAGGTATGGGTTTAGTGCCAGAATTAGACTTGGAAATACACAGTAGCGGGTGTGTGTGAAGTTATTCTGAATGACCCAATGTGCACCTTGAATATTATATACCCTTTTAGGGATAGATTTCAAATAGCTCTGATATAGCAGAAACCACTAAATTATGAAATTGCTAAATTGGGAATTGTATTTCAACCCAGAACAAGAAATGTGCTTGAACGGACACTAAATAACTCGCCCAGCTACAGCACTAAGGACAGATTTAGCGGGATATAAATTTGAGGCCTAGTATTTAGGCGCTGGGTGACAGGTATGGGTTTAGTGCCAGAATTAGACTTGGAAATACACAGTAGCGGGTGTGTGTGAAGTTATTCTGAATGACCCAATGTGCACCTTGAATATTATATACCCTTTTAGGGATAGATTTCAAATAGCTCTGATATAGCAGAAACCACTAAATTATGAAATTGCTAAATTGGGAATTGTATTTCAACCCAGAACAAGAAATGTGCTTGAACGGACACTAAATAACTCGCCCAGCTACAGCACTAGGGACAGATTTAGCTGGATATAAATTTGAGGCCTAGTATTTAGGCGCTGGGTGACAGGTATGGGTTTAGTGCCAGAATTAGACTTGGAAATACACAGTAGCGGGTGTGTGTGAAGTTATTCTGAATGACCCAATGTGCACCTTGAATATTATATACCCTTTTAGGGATAGATTTCAAATAGCTCTGATATAGCAGAAACCACTAAATTATGAAATTGCTAAATTGGGAATTGTATTTCAACCCAGAACAAGAAATGTGCTTGAACGGACACTAAATAACTCGCCCAGCTACAGCACTAAGGACAGATTTAGCGGGATATAAATTTGAGGCCTAGTATTTAGGCGCTGGGTGACCGGTATGGATTTAGTGACAGAATTAGACTGGGATATGGCCAAAAAATAAACAGACTATTGCTGGTTAAATGCACTTGGTGTGACAGCTTCACCCTGATGTAGGCTTTAGCCAAAAAACAACCACACCATTGAGGGTTAAATGCACTTGGTGACAGGCGCAGCTTGCCCCTGATTTAGTATATGGCCAAAAAATGAACAGACTATTGCTGGTTAAATGCACTTGGTGTGACAGCTTCACCCTGATGTAGGCTTTAGCCAAAAAACAACCACACCATTGAGGGTTAAATGCACTTGGTGACAGGCGCAGCTTGCCCCTGATTTTGTATATGGCCAAAAAATGAACAGACTATTGCTGGTTAAATGCACTTGGTGTGACAGCTTCACCCTGATGTAGGCTTTAGCCAAAAAACAACCACACCATTGAGGGTTAAATGCACTTGGTCGCAGCTTGTGCTGGCGCACCACAAGACACAAAATGGCCGCCGATCACCCCAGAAAAATGTGACTGACAAACGGTCTGGGCAGCCTAAAAACAGTGAGCAATTGAGGATCAGCAGCTCAATGATCCACAGCTGCAGATCGATCAGTTAATCAAGTCCTTTGGAGGAGTTAATCTGCCTAATCTCGCCCTACTGTCGCAGCCGCAACCTCTCCCTACGCTAATCAGAGCAGAGTGACGGGCGGCGCTATGTGACTCCAGCTTAAATAGAGGCTGGGTCACATGGTGCTCTGGCCAATCACAGCCATGCCAATAGTAGGCATGGCTGTGATGGCCTCTTGGGGCAAGTAGTATGACGCTTGTTGATTGGCTGCTTTGCAGCCTTTCAAAAAGCGCCAAGAAAGCGTCACAAAAGCGCGAAGAAAGCGACGAACACCGAACCCGAACCCGGACTTTTACGAAAATGTCCGGGTTCGGGTCCGTGTCACGGACACCCCAAAATTCGGTACGAACCCGAACTATACAGTTCGAGTTCGCTCATCCCTATTCATGAGGCCTTTGGAGGCAGTATTAGACTGCCAGTTGATTGGTAACGAGAAAATCTGGCAGTCTAATATACTCTTTATATCGCCTCAAAATGCCCAATGAACGAGTATGCTTAAAGGGTTTCTACCACTTGGATTTGACATAATTAGGTGTCAGACACTAGCGCTCCGCTAGTGTCTGCTCTGCCAAACTATCCTGCTATAATAGATTTTGGGGCAGCCGTTTACCTAAAAAAAAGAACTTTTATTAATATGCTAATGACCCTCTAGGTGCTATGGGGGCGTCATTAGCACCTAGAGGATCGGTCTACCTTCTCAAGATGCCGCCGCTCAGCGCCTCCCTCCAGCCCGCCCATCTGCTTCGGAATGCATCAAACGGACGACTTCACGCGCATGCACCGTGCGCGGCTGTATTCGGCGCATGCGCAGTGAATGTCCGACCGCTTCCCTGCTCAGAAATCTCCACTGCGCCTGCGCCGATGGAGCACTATGACGTCATCGGCGCAGGCGCGGTGGAGATGTCTGAGCAGGGAAGCGGTTGGACATTCACTGCGCATGCGCCGAATACAGCCGCGCACGGCGCATGCGCGTGAAGTCGTCCGTTTGATGCATTCCGAAGCAGATGGGCGGGCTGGAGGGAGGCGCTGAGCGGCGGCATCTTGAGAAGGTAGACCGATCCTCTAGGTGCTAATGACGCCCCCATAGCACCTAGAGGGTCATTAGCATATTAATAAAAGTTCTTTTTTTAGGTAAACGGCTGCCCCAAAATCTATTATAGCAGGATAGTTTGGCAGAGCAGACACTAGCGGAGCGCTAGTGTCTGACACCTAATTATGTCAAATCCAAGTGGTAGAAACCCTTTAAAGGGAACCTGTCACCAGTTTTATGGTGTCCTAACTAAGGGCAACATAAATAAGTGACTGATTCTCTTAGCACAATGCTGGGTCACTTTGTTTAATTGACCCAGTCAATCTGCCTACATCTTGTATTGAAAAGCTCCAGCTGATAATGATGAGTCCTGAATATTCATGAGCTCCTGACTCTCCCCGCCCACCTGCTGCTGATTGACAGTTATTTTCCATATGAATCAGCAGCAGGTGGGCAGGGGAGTGGCTATAGCTCTGAATTAAATATATGCTGGACTCAATGACATCACGCTGGACTCAAATCAGCTCATTAGCATGCGCATGGGGCATCTTTGTGTGTATATTATGAGGTAACCATCTGTCACACAAGTAAGTGAATACATCTAAGGCACTTTTTAGTAGTTAATGATTGAATATAATTAGTTAGATTATAATCAAATATCCACATGACAGGTTCCCTTTAAAAATCACAATGGTGCTGGTGGCAGATTGCGCTGTGTAATAACGATCTGCAGCCGGCGCACTGCTGCCCTGCATGGGGACGAGCAATGGAATAGCAATCACTGCTTCCTATGCCACAGAGGACATTTCTGCATGTAATAGCTTCCCTCCCAACAATCATCTGTGGCATCGGGGTGTCTAATACACCCATAAGTGCTGAATTTCCTAAAGCTTCACCACAAGAGAAATTAAGCATTACACAGTGCATTTTAAAATCAATAAGCTGTCTCCGTAATGCAGGTAAGGATAGGACCTCTAGAGCTAGAGATGCTCTTTGTAGCCACTTCCCACTCAGATAAGAGATGAGCATCCTACACAGAGAACTTCCCATTATTAACTCAGAATTCCCTAATAGGGTATATGAAAAAGGGTATAGAAACTGGAAAACCCCTTTAACCCCTTCATAACCACCAATATGCCTTTTACCGGCGGTTCCTAAGGGGCCTTAGCCTGGGTCGCTGCCTTTTTATGGCAGCCCAATCTAAGCACTGCACAGGCTCCTTCTCTAATGGCCCCAATTGGCAGAAGGGCGTATCGGGGCCATTTAACCCCTTAGATGCTGGGGTCAATAGCGATCACAACATCGAAGCAGTTATAGAGGAAGCAGACTCCCTCTGTCTCCCATTGGAACCTCAACAATGAAAATGTGGTGGTGTCTGTGCACAGCACCTTGGGAGCAAATGAAGTGACTGGGCCTGCCTCCAGTGTTTCTCATCAGGCTGCAAGTATCGCAGTGACAGTACAATGCATTTGTAAGCTGTACAATGCAAAAGGAAGCAATGAAAAGATTGCCTATTACTGTCCCCTTGTAGGACTAGTAAATAGATTAATAGAAGTTTAAAAGGTTTTATTTCATCACCAACAAAAAACTAAATAAAAAGAGATCAAAAAGTGTTATGTACCCCAAAATTGTACCAATAAAAAGTACAAATTGCCCAGGAAAAAAATCAAGCCCTCACACAGCTTTGTAGATCAATATCTGATCGGGTGATCTGACATTCCACACCCTTGTCAATCAGCTTGTTCAGCAGTAGCTCTGTTGTTGGAACTACACAGCTCCATCCATTTCCGTAGCTCTGTTTAACTAGTATCTAGCTCTCCCAACTACAGAACTGGACGGAGCGATGTAGTTCCAGCACCAACTTGCAGAATAGCTGATTGGTGGAGGTGCGGAAAGTTAGATCTGCTCTAACCAGATTTTTTGGCTCTTGAGAGAGCCAAATGGCATACACGTTTATAGAAAGGCTATGGCCTGTACACTGTACCCTCCCAGGAGAGACTGAAAGACTAATTAGAGCCAAAAGGACACATCTCTTAGCTGATCAATACAATGTGCACAACTTTAGAAGAATCTTTGCAACCATAACTTTAGTTGCTTCCTGACAATCGCCTGCTCATCAGTTGATGAGACCGCTGCTATTACATGCAGTGATCTCCTCCACAGTATGGGGAAGAGCGATTGCTAATGCCATTGCTCGCCCCCATACAAAATCATTATTTGGCGGCAGCAGAGCGTGATTAGACGGCATGATCTACCACCACCAAACAATTATTTTTTTTGCCTGCTTAAAAACTGCAGTTGCCCAATGAACAAAGTGGCAGCACTTTTACACAGGCAGATCATCGCTTACCAGCATTCCTATGAACGTTTGTTAGCGATGATCTGGCCAACTATTTGCATGTCTAATACAGCCCTTAGTTGTATCTGTATATCATGTAGGCCACAGAGATTGCTATTCTTATATTTGCTGTTTTTATTTAGGACACAAGCAGCACAATTGTAATAATGTAGGGTTCATGAAGTGTCAGCATCATGTATGACATGTAAGAGGTCAGGGTGTGTTTTTCTCACGCTTTACGGGAAGCAGCTGATGATTTCAGTGAAAGATTGTCTCCTGGAGCTACAGATAACCTAAACAGGTCTAACTTGATTTGCACTCACACAGACCCACTCTGCAGATATGCCATGACAGTGAACACTGCGTCTCCATCATGTGATGTCATCACCTTTCTGTCTGGTGGCTTCTTTTATATTCAGTGATTCTGGACTTAGGTTTATCACATTGATTTTTATCTCCTGTCTGCCCTTCCGTCTCCAGCTTTCCTATTTATTATCACACTTCATCAGGAGTGGAAATACAATTCTTTAAGGAGCATTTACCCTATGATAAAGGTAGTCATAAAGGGTTTGGTCCAATGAGATGATCAGCCTTAAAGGGTTTGTCCACAATTATTTAAATTTTTTAAATTTCTCCCTACTGAGTAGGACCTACACTTATCTATTCCCCACCACTTGGTTCTGGCTCTGTGGGTCCCGGCTGTCTTCACTGCACTTCCATTTCATGCATGTAAACTTCCTGCACGAACGGGATCACATGCATCATGTCAGCCAATGACTGGCCTCAGTGGTTACGTCCCCAAGTGGCATGTCACTGCTGGGTCACCTGCTCCTTGGGGACACATCACCTTTGAGTCAGTTATTAGCTGCAGAGGTACACGTGACTCTGTCTGTGCAGGTGTTACCCGTGTTTGTAGTGGTAGTGCAGACTAGTGCCACGATGCAGCCGACAGCGTCTGTTTTAACAGAGGAGAGACACGACATGTGGCTCAGTTGATGTCCAACTTTAATATCAGTATCTTGTAATAATATACAGAAGAGAAAATAGGCAACCCTATAGGGTAACATAACAACAATTATATTCCATCTATAGTTATAACACTAACCTGTTTTAACAGAGGAGAGACACGACATGTGGCTCAGTTGATGTCCAACTTTAATATGAGCACCAGGCCCTAACTCTCCTCAACCAGTGTAATCATGTTAGAGCTCCCTCTAGTGACAGCCTTATGTTTTTGTGCTGTTGGGAAGTCTGAATTTAACCCTGTCACACACTCCCCCTGTTTTTTTAATAAGTGTCTCCTGACATTTATGCATGGAAGCAACCATAGTTCAGATCATCGCAATCGGCATATGTTGCTGGCAAAAAGTATGAACATGTCATGGTCTTACCTTCTCACTGTTCTCCTTCGTTTGACATGTGCTGGCGGCCATCTTGGTTTCTGGGTTTCTTGTAGCCTCCCACCCTGCGGCTCCTCCTTCCCACTGGGAGGAGCTGGATGCCTAGCTCATATATATAGAAGGTCTGTGGCTTCAGTTCCTTGCTTGGTCCTCCTGTGTGCACATGCTTCAAAGACTGCTGCTGCTTTTGGTTCCTGATCCTGGCCTCGTCTGACTACCCCGTTGGTTCCCGATCCTGGCTTCGTCTGACTACCCCGTTGGTTCCTGATCCTGGCTACGTCTGACTACCCTCCTGGTTCCTGACCTCCGTCTACGCAAGACCCTGCTTCAGTTTAGCCATCCGTTTGGACTTTAGCTACGGCTTGATTTTCAATAAAGCCTTCTTATTCCACCTATCTCTGTTGTACGTCTGGTTCATGGTTCCATGACAGAACATGAGGGTATATAGATGGGCCCCTCTACCTCTGGGAAATCACAGTGCTGTTCGATCACATCTGCATGAACATTCCATTTTTGGAAAGATGGTTTTCCCAGGGTCTCATATGTGAATATCTTCTTCGGTATTCTTGTTCTCTGAGAATAGTCTGATTGTCGTGGAGGACTGTCATGTCTCTGTTCTTCAGGATCATTTGGTATAACTGCATCCTTGTCACACCATGAATCTACTTGTTGTGAGGATGGTGCTACAGACCCTTCTGTAAAGTCTATGGGCAAGTCTTGGACTTCCTCATCTAATGAGCGATGGCTTTTCAGTTGTTCTTCTGCAAGTTCTACAGGCAGGTCTTGAACATTTTCCTCACGCATACTGTGATTTTCCCGCTGTTGTTGTGAGGCATTGAGATCCCTAGGATGAAATTCTTCAGCCTCAGCTCGTAGTTGAGGAGTGATACCTTGCTCACTGTATTGAAACAGTTCAGGACAGTAGTAATACCCTTCATCTGAAGAATCTGAGTCTGTGCTTTCTGCATTGCTGTTAACTTCAGGTCTAGCTACTGGTCTGGTGTGAATCCTCTTCCCTGTTTTTCTTGGTGTGTTTTCCAGAGGTAAATCTCTGACAGGAAGCAACAAATTGCGATGAATCACTCTTGTTGGTTTATTGCCTTTTTCTGATTCAACTTTATAAATATGTTCTGGCCCTATCTGTTCAACCACCCTGTATACATCTTTTTCCCAGTAAGTGCGGAGTTTCCCTGGCCCTCCCCGCTCTGACAAATTCCTTACAAGAACACGGTCACCAGACTGAAGAGCGACTCCTTTGACATGCCTGTCATAGTACTTTTTCCCCTTTTGAGATGACTTTTGGCTGGTCTCAGATGCAATTCTATACGCTTCCTTCATTTTCAAAGCCCATTTCTCAGCATAGTCTTGAGGTGAAGCTGCTCCGCTTCCATTATCCAGGTCAAATATCAGATCTATTGGTAGACGAGGTGTCCTACCATATAGCAGGTAGTGAGGGGCGTAGCCAGTTGCCTCATGCCTGGTACAGTTATATGCATGGACTATGTGCGGGAGATACTCTTTCCACTGAGTTTTCTTTTCTTCTTCTAACGTCCGAAGCATTTGCAAAAGTGTTCTGTTCAGTCTCTCAACTGGGTTGCCTTGTGGGTGGTACGGTGTAGTCCTAGAATGGGCTATTCCTGACAACTGTCTCAACCTTCTAAAAAGGTGGTTCTCAAATTCCTTGCCTTGATCGTGATGTAATTTTTCAGGATATCCAAATACAGGGATGAAATTGTCAAAAATCTTCTCTGCAGCTGTTTTTCCCGCTTTGTTGCGAGTAGCATATGCCTGGGCAAAACGGGTGAAATGGTCCATGACTACCAGTATGTATTCATAGCCACCTCTGCTCTTCTCCAGGTGAAGGAAATCTACTGAGACAAGTTCAAAGGGAGCACTTGTTTTAATAGCACCCATAGGTGCCCGGTCTGGTACTGTTGGATGCTTCTGTTTGAGACAGCTACATCTTTTAGTGACATAATCTGTTATCTCTTTCTGCATGAAAGGCCAGTAAAATCTTTCTCTTGCAAGCTGCATCACTTTATCTGCTCCACAGTGGCCCATGTCATTGTGTAAGTATTTCAACACTATTGGGGTTAGTTTCTCTGGAACCACTATTTTGTTCTGCCGTAGTAAAATGTCATCTTTCACACTCAGTTTGCCCCAATCATGTATGAGTTGTTTCCCTCTCCTTCCCAGGTCCGTTTTGTCTTCCCTTGAGGGTACGTCCTTCTTCAGTTTCAGATCCATCACCACTCGAATATCTTTGTCTTCTGCCAGAGCAGTTCTGAGCTTATCCTTTGTGATAATTTCCTGAGGATCAATAGCTCGAAATTTTTCTTCAACTTCTGGTTCTAGGGCTAGTGACATGGCCCAAAGATCTGCTTCATCAACCCTTGCATTGCTTCCTTTCCATATAGCAGAGATAGTCTGTGATGGAATCACCTTTGTAAATTCATCTTCATCTTCGGCCGTATTCAATGGCATCCTTGACAGAGTATCAGCATCTGCATTTTTCTTCCCTGGTCGATATTTAATATCAAAACAGAAATCAGCTAACTCCCCTACCCATCGGTGTCCCACGCTATTTAGTCTTGCTGAGCTGAGGACATAGGTCAGGGGGTTATTGTCGGTAAAAACAGTGAAAGTCGAAGCATAGTACAGATAGTCCCGGAACTTATCACAAATGGCCCACTTCAAGGCTAAGAATTCCAGTTTACCTGAGTGCAGGTGATAATTTTTCTCGGTGGGTGTCAGTGTCCGTGAACCAAACCCAATAATACGTAGTTTATTCTCCTGATGTTGGTACAGCACTGCACCCAACCCATCCTGTGATGCGTCAGTATGCAAAATAAATGGCAGGTTAAAGTCCGGATAAGCAAGAATTGGGGGTTTGGTTAGCAACGCAATTATCTTGTCAACGGTTTCCTGATGCTTTGTTGTCCATTGCACTGAGGTTCCTGAGGGTAACTGTTGTGTTCTTCCTGCCTTTACATGCAGCGGTTTAAAGAGAAAATATTTGTGGACTGCCCCTATGGGTTGTCCAAACATAAGGCATTCTATCCTAATAGAAGACTTCAATATAATACAAAGAGATCTTCCAACAAAGGGTTAGATGTCTTTGATATAGCTGTCACTGGAAAATGAAGTCCAGTAAAATTACAGAAACCCAATGGATCTCCTTACAGTTAATGGGGTCTACTGGATGCCGATTGTGTCTTCTATCATTATTATAATAGTGCGGATGTGAATCTAGCTCAAAACATAACATATATTAGAAGGTTGGAGAACCTCTTTAATATGAAAAGGGTGCTAAAAGGCTTATAATAGCCCTAAATGTGAAGCTCTGCTCTTAATTCTCTGCTCTGCTCCAAAATTATATTTTGGAAATGTAACCTAATGTCTTTTCAAATGGATTAAACTACATTGTGCTCAAAACATTTCGAAAGGTCAGATTGTTCCTCAGGTGTTATCAGAAGTACCCATTGAGAATAAGACTAACTTCAAGAAGTGTTATTGTACATCTTAACAGACTGCACAGGATCCTTCCGCATCCTACTCCATTTGTGCAGCCTGTTGGTGCTGAGGGTAACAGATTTTCTTCCTAAGTAGGGGGGTGAAGAGACGCCTACAGTCTGACAGGCTGGCAGGATTCTGTTTGGATGCAGCCAAGTGTATTATAATAATTCACTGACCCATTTTAAGGTGCAGGTTGCATCACTAATAGCCTCTTCACTCGGTCTGCGTGCAATCAGCATAAGGTTAATTATGATAATGTGTTGCCTGCTCTAATCTCCTCCTCATTAGATATGTACAGTATATTTCCCTAATGAAGAAAAGTCTTGATACACAAGCCATTCACAAGGGAGACATGTACTCCTCTAATCCCACATGGCTGAACTAGAACAACTTGTATTTCTAGTAGCAGTAATTTCAATATGGTTTCTAAAAAGACATTCTTGTCAATAAGAATGATGATTGATTATTGGGAAATATGTTCTACAGTCATACACTAGAATGTAAATAGAAGAGAGAAAAAGGGAAGAAGTAGACATTAAAACTGGTGCTGGCTACCTCACATCCCCACCTTGGACATACTTACCATACCCACTCCCATACCATTAAAGGGGTTCTCCAGGAATTAAGAAAATGAAAATACCTAAATATTACTTTATCATAAATATATTCCCAAATATCTTTCATTAGTTATAATGGCTCCTTTTGTCTAGGGAGCAATCATTAGGAAAAATAAAATGGCTGCCGTCCTATTAGGAAACACAAAATCTGTCCTAATCACATAGGAGGACAAGTTACTTTGGAACTCTAAGCTAAAGAGTAGCCTCATCCTCTTCTCCTACTTGTCAGGTATTATGATCCTGAATACAGCTGATAAGATCTGCAGCTGAATCTCTGTGGGAATGGAGTTCATGAGGAGACATGAAATACAGAGAGGATGGACAGGACAGACTGTGGTAATGTGGGGCTGTGGTAATGGAGACTGCATACTAGTGCTGCTGCTCATTACCCCCTCTCTCCTTTCTGTACTTCATGTCTCCATTCCTATAGAGATTCAGCTCAAGATCATATTAAACTGTATTCAGGATCATATCTGACAAGCAGAGCAGAGGATGAGGCAGCTTTTTAGCTACGTGTTGGGAAGTAACTTGTCCTGCTGTGTGATTAGGACAGGTTTTGTGTGCACTAGTAGGATGGCGGCCATTTTATTTCCCCTGATGATTGCTCCCTAGACAAAGCGAGCCATTATAACTAATGAAAGGTAATTAGGAATGTATTTATAATAAAGTTTTATTTATGTATTTTCATTTTTCTTAATTTTTGGAGAACCCCTTTAAGGAGGGACAGAAAGCAATACTTTGTCTTGTTCACCACTCCTTTGTTTGCTACCAGTGTGAGATCTGTCTGGGGTCACTTCCCCCACAAAAAGAGAGGCTGGGGTAAAACCAAGGCCATACGTACCACAGAGACAGACCATGCAGCTGCTTGGGTGTCAATGGACAGAGGGGGCCCAGTGCAGATTCACTCTATTGTTTATTAAGGGATAATGAGAACTTAGGCAAGGATTCACGTGAAGACGTGAAGAGCTAACCTATGGGATGAAGATAGGAGGTTATACCAAGTCCCTCCATCCAGGTGTTTAGTATCATACGGATGACGAAGGAAGGAAGATAGATAGTGTTACAATAGTGTTCACAGGTGCTACTGTTCCGTGTGAATATATGCTGGTTACTTCTGGGAATGAACTTTGGTCACTCTTGGTATGACAGTTCACATTTGCCACTGTCCCGTGCACACGTTGTTCCAGCTATTTGTGGGAGTGATTTAGGGCCATTTCTCAGTATGGCAATTCACTGGTGAGACAGTTCGGTTTCTTGTGGGTGGAAACTGTAGCATTGTGCTTAGTATCTTTTCCCTGTTTAGTATTGCAGGGGTTAAAGTCTCTTGCTTACTTTTTCGTACTTGTGTGCCTTGACAGGGGTTTTTGCCTGTTGTTGTCTGAGCTTTGCAAACTTTCAGTTTGTGTGCACCTGCATGTGATTTGTCGCTGATGAGCCCAGCTAAAGGTTTTGTATATCTATCCTGCCCATTGGCTGAGCAACAATATCAGTATCCGCTTCTGTTGTTCTGTCAGCCTATCCAGTTTTTGCCAGTCTGTATGTCTGATCTGTGTCCATTGTCATGTCTGACCTGATCCTACCTGGGTTCCTGCTATATTCAGTCTATCCTGCTTGTTTGGTCTCAGTTTAGTTCTGCTTGTATTTTTGTCATCCAATCAGTTTTTTTTTAGCTCTATTTCTAACCTGTCTGTTTTAGTGTGCTTTCTGGATCCCAGAGAGCGGCATTAAAGTCTTGGTACATGTGTTTTTCGTGCATTTTCTAGTTACAGTGCCTTCTAGTGCTTTCACCAGAACCATCGCAGGAGGTAGCGGTCCAGTTTCTCCCCTGCAGCGAAGTCCACATCCATGTACAGGGGTTAAGGGTGAAAACAAGGGGAGTGCCAGAATAACGCCCTCATTGTTTGGCCCAATGTCAAATGCTTACATGGTACAGTGGTCCCACAACCACTGATCCATAACAGATAGATTAGATAATAGATAGATAGATCATAAGTAGAGTTCAGCGAACCCGAACTGCAAAGTTCGGGTTCGTACCGAACTTTGCGAGTTCGGGTACCCAGACTTTTTCACTGAAGTTTGTGTTCGGGTGATTTTATTATTTTCCGTTATAACATGGTTATAATGGAAAATAATAGCATTCTTAAAACAGCATGCTAAATTTAATGTCTACTGAGGGGTTAAAAATAAAAAAAAAACTTACCTAATCCACTTGATAGCGCATGCCGGAATCCTCTTTGCTTCAGGACCTGCGGTGACGTCACCGCGCTCACCATGTGGTGTGCGCAGTGACATCACTGCAGGTCCTTCTATTTTCATTCAGCAGGATGAAGTTCGGGTCAAGTTCGGGTCCCGAACCCAAACTTTGACATGAAGTTCGGCCGAACCCGAACCTCCATGGGTTCGCTCAACCCTAATCATAAGGGGTCATTTTCTGAAATACGCCTAAGTTAGGCAGATTTCTGGCTCAGATTGCGGTGCAAAGGTTACAGAGTCACCAGGTCATTTATCATTTTCTACACCTGTTTTAGGTGTAGAAAAAGGTCTAAATGTAAGACAGCTGGGAAGTTATGTAAGGGCCTCTTCCACCGCCAGGTATAGGTCTTAATAAATGTGCCCCATAGTTTTTACATTGGTTTTACACTCAGCCCTGACCAGTAAGAACTGGAATGAATACTTCCTGACATTTGCCATTCTTCAGAGCTGAATCACAGTTCCTCTCCTTTGCAGTAAACCAAGATGGAGGTGACTAAATTACACAATCAAATCCCTTTTATGTGAGGACTCCTGCCGAGCCCTCTAACTCTTTTATTGCCTCACACTCTCCATCTGAAGTAGTCTGGCAAGTTTTTCTTCTTCCGCTCCTAAAAGAATATGTCTGCCTTGTAAATAGCATTACTGCAATTTCAATCTCACTATGTGTTCTAGTCTATAAAAACAAATGATATGCTGTATATCAAAAATATAAATAAAATTGTCTGTATAGGCTTATGGTTTATTATAATGCATTATTTATTCATTAATATATACTATGTGCATATATAGATAGATATATATATATGTTAGACACACAAATCAGCTGCAGCATAAAATAAGTGGTGGAACTCCTCTGCAGTATTTCCCTGCACAATGCCAATGTGCATTGAAGTCATATGCACTATTCTTATGAACACAGGGGGGGGGGTGACAGGCCCCCCAAAATCATAATTATATGGCATAGCATAGATGCCATAGCATTGGCACTATATTACAGCTTTGTTTTGATAACTCTTCTCCAGTGTATTTTGGGCCAATATGTTTTTTTTTCAGGGAAGGCAGCCTTTTTGCTCAACAAATCACCAAAAAATTTAGGGAAATTACCAAAGTTTTTATGATGAAGGGTACTCTGCTCCTGGGTCTACAAGCTGTCATGCTGTAATGAGTATAAGTGCAACCATTCAGTTCACTAGCAGCGCCACCACTGGGGAAATTGAGCATTACACAGTTGTTATAGAAGTCAATGGACTTTGCATGTATTGCACTGATACAGAGAAACGAGAAGTTCTTGTTGGTGCTCTCCCCTCTGGGGAGATGAGGATCCTGGAGGATAGTAGATTCTATTTATTCAAGGTGTTGTCTAGGATTAGGAGAACAGCTCTGCTTTTTCTTCTTCTACATCAGGTTGTATTTGGTATTGCAAATCGTTTATTTCAAAATTAACTAGGTGGTTGAGCTAAAATACCAGCCCATGGGTTAATCAAATGAAAAAATGCAGATTGTTTTTTTCTAATCCAAACAACCTCTTTAGGGCCAGGTTTCCGTGGTGCAGTTTGGTGCAATTTTTTGACTGCATGATGTGCAATTACTTTCTGGACTATAGATATCTGATATATTAGATAAATGTTCAGAACCATACAGTAAATATGGGACAGCCTGCATTACAATTCTCAAGTTACTATAGCCATTTATGTAAGGTGTAGGTCAATCTGATGTAGAAGATAAATACTATGGAATAGAGTGCCTGACCCTACAGCACAATGTCAACAGAGTAGATATCACATCATCTATAATACAAAACATACCATTTGTTTGAAAGGTTCCCTTAGACATAATGGGTGTATGCTATTTATGGAAAGGGTCACAGGGCTGGCCATGGGTGGCTGTCTTCACAAGGCTACTCTAAAGTGGTTCATTTTCTGATTTGCTGTGGGTTTGGTATTAGCAATGAAAACTAGTGGTGGTATAAATGTTGGAACATGAATCATGGAGGGGCCAATGTAATATGTCACCTGGTATACATTGGATATGAACAAATGCAATTCTGCATCCCTGTGTGTATGATTGACTCCACATGAGCTACATAATTTACTTTGCTGTCATTTTATATTTTCCTCGCCAGTCCTAAAGTCTAGATTTATCTTATAATATTCTATAGGTGTATGAATAGCAATATCAATATTACTTATTTTGGTGCTGCTGAATTAAGTTTTCCAGATAGATGTTTGAATTGATTAGGTAGAAAGCGTTATGGTGGCGATCCATGTCCACCGCCGTCCTGCTATCCTGGGAAGAGACAGATGCCAAATCACTCACCCAGTTGTTGCCTGGAAGCCCAACTGTGATGAGCTGTCCTTGTCTGTCAGTAGCAGATCCAACTGTTAGATTCTGGACTCTGGCATTGGAGGCTGCAACCATGCTGATAGACTTCTTCCTCTATCCCATAGGGCGCACCTGCATCTTAAGGGGCCAGCGGACCTGTACACTATCTGCACCAGCCAATGGCTGAACTTCTGTGGGTATTCAAGGTACCTTTTCCTTGGTAAAGGTGCCTGAGTAAAAGGTATTTCTAGCTTGCTACATCGTGCATAGGTGCTATAATCCTTGTGTCTGTCTGTGTACTGACTTCTGCCTGATTCTTGTATTCTGACCCTGTGCCATCTGCTCCTCCACCAGATTCGCAAAAACTATGCCTGTCCTGACATCAGTCTGTTATTTTCTACAATTTTTTCTGTCCCCTCAGTGACCCACATCAGTGTGTCACCGCCGACTCTGGGATAGATCTTAGAAGTTCAGATAGACGGAAGACTCAGGAGTCGATCTGACAGATCTCTATTGTTTTCATTGTTGCTGACAGGTTTCCACCCCTTCGCAGGTGTTGCTCATTATCAGTCAGGTGGCCCTTTATATGTTCCGCCTTTCACTGGTTTCCCTGCGGCTAAGGCTGAGTTCACACGGGCGAGATTTCCGCGCGGGTGCAATGCAGTAGGTGAACGCATTGCACCTGCACTGAATCCTGACCCATTCATTTCAATGGGGCTGTGCACATGAGCATTTTTTTTCATGCATCACTTCTGCAATGCTTTAAAATCGCAGCATGTTCTATATTCTGCGTTTTTCACGCAGCCCTGGCTCCATAGAAGTGAATGGGCCTGCGTTAATAACGCATTGCATCTGCAAGCAAGTGCGGATGCAATGCGTTTTTCACTGATGGTTGCTAGGAGATGTTGTTTGTAAACATTCAGTTTTTTATCACGCGCGTGAAAAACGCATCAAAACGCATTGCACCCGCGCGGAAAAAACTGAACAACTAAACGCAATTGCAGCCAAAACTGACTGAACTTGCTTGCAAAATGGTGCGAGTTTAACTGAACGCACCCTGAACGCATCCGGACCAAATCTGTCACGCTCGTGTGAACTCAGCCTAAGGCTGGTTTCACACGGGCGTTGCGGAAAAATGTGCGGGTGCGTTGCGGAAACACCCGCGATTTTTCCGCGCGAGTGCAAAACATTGTCATGCGTTTTGCACTCGCGTGAGAAAAATCGCGCATGTTTGGTACCCAAACCCGAACTTCTTCAAAGAAGTTCGGGCTTGGGATTGATGTTCTGTAGATTCTATTATTTTCCCTTATAACATGGTTATAAGGGAAAATAATAGCATTCTGAATACAGAATGCTTAGTATAATAGCGCTGGAAGGGTTAAAAAAATAATAAAAACGTTAACTCACCTTATCCCCATGATCGTGTAGTTCCCGGTCGGTCTGTTCTTTAGCTGTGGGCTTGGGCTGAATGACCTTTGGTGATGTCAGATCACATGCTCCAATCACATGGTCCATCACCATGGTGATGGAGCATGTGATCTGACATCACCACAGGTCCTTTAGTCACAGCTAAAGAAGAGACCGACCGGGAACTAGGCGATCATGGGGATAAGGTGAGTTAACTTTTTTATTTTTTTTAACCCTCCCAGCACTATTATACTAAGCATTCTGTAGTCAGAATGCTATTATTTTCCCTTATAACCATGTTATAAGGGAAAATAATACAGTGAATAGACTGTCACCTAGAACCCATGCGTGGAAATCGCACCGCATCCGCACTTGCTTGCGGATGCTTGCGATTTTCACGCAACCCCATTCATTTCTATGGGACCTGCGTTACGTGAAAAACGCAGAATATAGAACATGCTGCGATTTTCACGCAACGCATAAGTGTTGCGTGAAAATCACCGCTCATGTGCACAGCCCCATAGAAATGAATGGGTCAGGATTCAGTGCGGGTGCAATGCGTTCAACTCACGCATCGCACCCGCACGGAAATCTCGCCCGTGTGAAAGGGGCCTAAGGGTACTTTCACACTTGCGGCAGGACGGATCTGACAGACTGTTCACCATGTCGGATCCGTCCTGCGGCTATTTCGCTCTGGTACAGAGATTAAAGGTACCAGAGACACATGGTGTCTCTGGTACAGAGGTTAAAGGTTTAATACCAGGGACCCACCAGAGTAGCACAGTGGATCACAACCATTACCCGTAACAGAATAGATATATAGACACCATGAACAGTTATCACATTGACTGCTTATGATCTTGAGTAGTGTTGAGCAAATCAAAGTATCCAAAGTAGACTTTTAAATCCGAATTTCAGGAAAATTAGATTCACTGCAAAGCCGAATTTCCTCACGCTTCAACGTAATGAATGGATTTTCTCTGAAATGGCTGTAAAAAAAATATATATATATATATATATATACAAACTCACCTAATCCATTTGAGCACAAAGAGCCCGTCACGGCCATGTTGATTGAAGATACCATGTGAAATCTCACACGCGTTGACGTATGATGTCACCACGCCGGCCGGTGTGATTACTAGTGATGAGCGGCATGGGCAATATTCGTTTTCGCGATATTTCACAATTTTTTTGCATAATATTCGCAATAAATTTGCGAATTCTAGAATTTATGTATGTATGTACAGCAGAGAAACAGATTCCAGTGCAAGTGTTAGGAATTACTATCAGCTACACTATATTACTATCTAACCTACACTGACTATCTCGCACTATCTGTATTATATATATGAGCTAACTAACTATCTAATGTGATTGGATAAGGAATAGGGTCCAGATGAAAGCACAGAGCACAGCAGTCACTGCTCTCTCTCTCTCAGAACTGCAAAAAAAACTACAATAAATGGCTGCTGGGGAGGTTCTTATATAGTAAGGGGTAGGCAACTTTCCTATTGGTTGCTAAGGATGTTGCTAAGCTTAGACAAAGACATTGCAGCCTTCTCATTGGCCCACAAGCAAGAAGCAGTAGTACTGATGGAAAAAAAAATAATAATATTCGCGATTCCGAATATATAGCACTATATTCTATATTTTCGCAAAATCTCGAAGTGCCGATATTCGTGATAAAAATTTGTGATTAGAATATTTGTGATCAACACTAGTGATTACATCATCAGGTCACCAAGTGAGAGTTTGCATGGTGTCTTCAATCAAGATGGCCGTGGCGAGATTTTTTAGATCAAATGGATAAGGTGAGTATTATATTGTTTTTTTAATCCATGAAAGCCCTCATTTTTAATCTCTGTTCCTCGTCATTGCGCCTGCTACATACAAAGAAATGTGCTTCATGACAAAGTAATTTGTCACAAAACTCATTTCTTTGTGAAATTCGGTTAAGCAGCCGAATGAAATTTTCCACAACTTCTCTTATCTCTAATCTTGAGCAATTTAAATAAATTGATGTCTCTTCTGCAACACTTGTTATATAATACAGCATTATGACGTTCCAGCATCTGGATGGTTAATAACGCTTATTACTTATTTTTCTTCCCTTAGATGCCCTCGAGGAAACATTAGCTACACACCAGTTACTGCAACAGTGATAAGGAGAACTATTATTTGCCCATTGCATTCTGGTTTCTGTACGAAAGACATTAATATGGATGAGGATGGGACAGTAACAGACTGTTATCTCTGCTTTTAACGATTGTTGTCTGCCTGGATTCAGCTTAATGCAAAGTTCCAGAGCAACTGACCTAATTAAAGAGTGGTACAACTCTGATTGACCCATGCTGTGACTTGATAGACAGGAGAATCAAATTAAACCAGGGCTTCAGATTTCAGATGTATGGAAACAAAGAGAAAAGAATAGACGTTTTGGAGCCTTATGGATTAATCACAATTGAAAGTCAATCTTCAGTAGGCTCTTAGAGATAAAGTTTTGACTGTAAATTCCCAACTACATTACCTCCATCACCAATCTGCCAATACTACTATCTCCATAACTCAAAGTGGGAAGTGATGACTGCAAATTATATGGATGGTATTAATCACAAAATGGTCCAAAGCACTTCACTACGGGAAGTACAACGGTACACTCCTCAGCGTACTACCAAAACACTACAAAAATTGGAGTGCGAAAACACCTGAATCATTAAAAATATAATTTTATTAAATACAATATTAAAAGATAATTAACATGACATTGCATAATATAACGTGATGGCAGGGGACAACAGCCACACACCACCTCTGTAGCTCCCTCAAAACACAAGTAAGGAGGGATATATAGGCCGTTCCACAGACTAAATAAGATCAGAGCATGCCCCAATCAACCAATATAGTGCAACCAGCACTTGCTAATTTGCTGGGTGCTCGGGTGGTGCCGCTCTAATGTGCGACCAAACACATGCCTAATATCATATACAAATAATCAAACCCCAAAATATGATACACATACCTAATGAAAGATAGTGAGTGCAGAGGTGGTGGCACTCCTCGACGCGCGTTTCGCTTCCTCAGGAGGAGTTATATGGATGGGGCATGCCAACTGTCTTCTTCAGCTGATGATCCAGGGAAGAGGAATTAGGCATGTTGGATTTTAACGTATAACTTCCTAAAGGAAATTACTGCCAGTGTCCAATTCCCCTTTCTCCATTGAATAAACATGCACATTCAAATAAAGTAGTCAGATGTAGCCAAACAAGCCAACAGTAGTTTTCCAGTTGTAGACCCTCAAGTTGAGTACCAATACTAGCCTGCCCACAATTACACTCTAATTTAACAGTAAACCACATTCCATGATACTGTCAAGCAAGTAATGGATGTACTACTGCAGATCACCCAAGTAGCCTTAGGGACAGGTCATCTATCATAAGGAATGTCCATACAGGAAGGATACACTGCCGATTTGACTAGGGCAAATCTGCAGCATACAGTGTGTAAAAAATTGGAAGAAAATATTTTAATCTGCCCCATGTGGCTATACCCTGAGGCCTAGTCTCAGGGTCATTTCGGCTCATGTGCTATCTAGACTGTGCCCTTATTGCACATGGGTGAATTTAAGTAAATGATACAAGTCCTGCTTCTTTGGCACAAACCAAAGAACTCTCCATGTGCACCATTTTGGTCTATTTGACATCCGAAACTCATTCGTTCATAGGAATGGTTATGGGAGAAAATGGTTGTAAGTAGATGACCAGATAAATCCATATTTTGGAGACGGAAATCAGAACGACTGTCTGAATCAGACCTAACCCTGCACCTTGCAGTGCTGACAAATGCCTACTGAAATAGCTATTCAGGTCAGACTGATATTTGAGGCCAATATGATCAGTCACAGTGAGTACGAAGTGACCTTTGGATGCAATGGCATGTAGTACCTTCTGCTAAAATAAAAATATAAAATCAAGTTTCCCCCATCAATCTGCACACAATACCCCATAAGTGAAAAAAAAAATATAGGAATTTTTGCTAATGTATTAAGAAAGAAAAACAAACACTTTGCATGGACACAAGTATTCAGACCCTTTGCTATGATGCTTCAAATTTAGCCCTAGGTGCCTCCCATGTCTCTACACCTTAATTGGAGTCCACCTTTGGTAAATTAAGTTGATTGGACATGATTTGGAACGACACACGCCTGTCTATATAAGGTCCCACAGCTGACAATGTATATTAGAGCAAAAACCAAGCCATGAGAAGGAAAGGGCTGTCTGAGTTCAGAGACATGATTGTGTGGAGGCACAGATCTGAAAAAGGGTACAAACAATTTCTACTGCACTGAAAGTTCCCAAGAGCACAATGGCTTCTGTCACCCCCCCATTGTGCAATTTTCATTAGCCGACATTAGCTATTTGCTAATGTCAGCTGAGTGCAATCATACATGTCCTACCTTTGTCTGTGGCTTATTTCTTGTAAAAATCATACTTTTATCATACGCAAATTTCCTCACTACCAGCAAGTTAGGCGTGTACTTGCTGGTAGCCGCCGCATCTGCCGCTTCAAGACATGCCCCATCTCCTCTTGATAGACAGGGCCAGAGAGCGCTCTCCTTCTCCCGCTGGCCCCGTCTGCTGCTGAATTCCAGTGCCTGCGCCGCAACGTTCCTCGATCGGCGCAGGCGTACTGAGTGAAGAACGCGCGCTTGCCAGCTCCATACTCAGTGCGCCTGCGCCGATTACGTCACACTACACCCGGAAGAGAAGAGTGCCGATTATCGCTGATGCCCTTTAAATTGTATAAGTTTAGAGCAACTAGGACTCTTTGTAGAGATAGCTCCCCCACCAAACCAAGTAATCTGAGCTTCATAGATCCTGTGTACAAATGGCAGAAACTTCCAGGAGGTCAACCATCACTGTAGCATTCTTCCAATCTTGGCTTTATGGCAAAATTACCAGAAAAAGGTATCTCCTCAGTTAAAGACACATAAAAGCCCTCAAGGAGTTGGAAAAAAAAAAATGAAAATCACCAAATGGACTCTTAGAAACAAGATTTGAACTTTTTGGCATCAATTCTAAGCATCAAGTCTGGAAGAAACCGGGCACTATTCTTCACCTGCCCAATACCAAACCTACAGTGAAGCATGGTGGTGGCAGCATCATGCTATGGGAGTGTTTCTCAGTGGCTGGGAAAGGGAGACTGGTCAGGAATGAGGGTCACCATTTATCCTGGCGAAGCTTGAGAGGATCTGCAAAGAAGAATGGCAGAACATCCCCAAATCCAAGTGTGCTAACCTTGTGGCATCATACTCAAGAAGAATGGAGGCTGCAATAAATGCCTAAGGTGCTTCTACTAAGCACTGAGTAAAGGGTCTGAACTCTGAATACTTTTGTCAATGCAAAGATTTTGAACATTGTTTTCACTTTCTCATTATAAGGTAATAAAGGCAGAATATTAGGGAAAAACTTGACTTTTCTTTATTTTTAGCACAAGGCTGCAACATAACGAAATGTGAAAAAGGGAAAGGGTCTAAAGACTTCCCAAATGCATGTTGTGTTATTTCTGCATTACATATCTACTAAAACAACCAAGGAACTTTCATACCAAAATATTAAAAGGGACACTTCAAGCCTTGTATAAAAAAAAGTACATTACCGCATTTTTCGTCCTATAAAACGCACCGGCCCATAAGACACACCTAGGTTTTTGAGGAGGAAAAGAAGAAAAAAAAATTTTTTAACCAAAAGGTGTGCTTTTGGTGGGCTTTAAACTAATGGTAGCCTGTGAATGACACTATTATGGGGGATCTTGGGATGACGCACTGTTATGGGGGATCTGTGGATGACACTGTTATGGGCGTCTGTGGATGGCACTATTATGGGGGATCTGTGGCTGACACTGTTATGGGTGTCTGTGGATGGCACTGTTATGGGGGCATCTGTGGATGGCATGACACTGCTTTGGGGGGATCTGTGGATGACAGATAAATAGCATCTTATGCTATGTGTCATCCACAGATCCCCCCCATAACAGTGTCGCTGTGTATTGTAAATGACCCCCAATACAGGGGGTGGGGGCTGGCAGCTACAGTAGTTTTGCAATGGCAGCGGGGCCTAGTGCAGTCATTGTATTCTATTGCACTGGGCCCCGCTCACTGTACTAATCGTATCTAACTGCAGGCAATGTTTAACTATAGAATATCAGCACCAACTGGAACAGCACCAACTGACAGAAAGAGAGAAGGGAGACGGCGCGTGCACAGTCTCCTCATACAGCTGATATGCGCGGCTGCCGGGTGTCTCCCTCTGATATTGATGACCAATCCTGAGGATAGGCCAGACCACCCCTTTAATACTGTATAATTATTCTTTGTAAACTTGGGTTGGCAAAGGGAACAGATGTCACTAATCGCAGTCTTCCTGTCATCATGGCATTTCCTGATGATGATTCACAACTCTTTTTTCAAGTTAGCCAAGGTGGAAGTGAATGTGTGACACATGGTTCTCTTATGTGAGGAACTACCAACATGAGTCCCACAGCATTCCAGGACAAGTTATTTGTTTGCTCTTACTTTACCACTTCATGAAAGGCAAAGGTCACATTAAAAGGGTTTTCAAACAATGTGTAGTCTTTATAACCATTTTGTTCACATATGGCTGATTTTGATGCAGACATTTCTGCATCTGACTGGTACTTACCACTTGCCACCAAAACAGATGAACAGAATCAATTTTCAGTTGCAGAAATTTCTGCAACAAAATTGACTGCGTATGAAGGCACCCTAATCTGTCTGCTAACAAGCGCTCACTAAAAGCGTTAATTAGACTAATCATATTGTAAGGGACAATGCTCTGTATGGGAGTGTTGCACATCCCCTGCTTAAATGGGGAAATGTGCTGCCAAAAAATGATTATTTCGCTGTCTGCGTAGAAGGTGTAACTTAATGATAGAAAAGTATTTGCCGAGCATGTTTACATGGACATGTGTAAGGCTACATGCATACTTTGTGGATTCTTGCATGAAACCCCCCCCCCCCCCCCCCCAAAAAAAAACAGCATAAGGCCCATGTGGCTATACCCTGCGGTCCACAAAAAACGGATGACCTCCGTGTGCATTTCGTATTTTGAGGATTGGAACAGCTGGCCCCTAATAGAACAGTCCTATTCTTGTCCGTAATGCGGACAATAGGACATGTTCTATTTTTGGGCGGAACGGAAATACGGAAACTGAATGCACACGGAGTACCTTCTGTTTTTCTTGAGTACCCATTGAAATGAATGGTTCGTATACGGTCCACAAAAAAACCGGAATGGACACGGAATGAAAATACGTTCGTATGCATATGCTGTGGATTATAAAATCCATCTCAATTTTATTGTGTGCGGATTCCAGCCATTTTAATAGAAAGTTGAGAGCTGGGGGGGGGGGAATAAAAAATCCACATCAAAATCCGCAAGTAACACATTCAGACTTTGAAGCAAAAACGCACATACAGTAAATTATTGTACACATAGATCAAGATATTCTTTAATTTTCTTTGCATATATACTGGATAAAGGGCAAATATATTAATATTTACAATAGAAAGCAATCCAGTTTAGGATTGGTCCTGCTCATATGATTCCTTTATAGGTTGGTAGACATCTAGCATTTCTTTGTAGGAACATATGATTATACTGTAAATGTAAATGTAACCACCTGAAACATGATCACATTTTAAAGGGTTTCTGTCACTAGATGTAACCCTATTAAGCTAGCTGACATTAGCAATGTGCTAATGCCAGCTAAACCGAACTGTGCTCTGGTGAAATCTCGCGCCATTCAGCATTCGTCACAGGCACGGTGAGGGAAGGACGCTCACAGGTTGCCAGCTTCTTCACTGCGCCTGCGCCGTTAAGTATTAAGGATTTCACCAGAGCACAGGGCTGGCAGACGGATGCGAGCGCTGCCTGGCCCTGTCAATCAGGATTTGGACGGAGGCGACAAAGGTGGGAGAACGGAGCCTCTAGGAGCAGGAAGAATGCGCCCCCTGCTCCTAGAGGCTAATTAGCATATTATAAAAGTTAGATTTCTGGCGTAACGGGGGTATAGATAAAAGTAGGAATAGACTAGTTAGGTTTAGCTGACATTAGCACATCGCTAATGTCAGCTATCTTAACAGGGTTAAATCTGGTGACAGAATCCCTTTAAAAGCCCATGCAGGAGAAAAAAACGGAGAATAAATATATATATATATATATATACACACACACACACACACAAGTATTCACTCCCCTTGACTTTTTTTGTATTTTGGTGCCTCACCCCCTGGAATTAACATGGATTGTTTGAGGATTTGCATCATTTAATTTACAGAACATGCCCACAACTTTGAAGATGTTTTTTTATTTTTTTATTTATTGTGACGCAAACAAATAGGACAAAATACCAGAATAAGTCAATGTGCATAACTATTCACCCCCCTAAAGTCAATACTTTGTAGAGCCACCTTTTGCGGCAATCACAGCTCCAAGTCGCTTTGAAAAAGTCTCTATAAGTTTGCCACATCTTACCACTGGGATTTTTGCCCATTCCTCCTTGCAAAACTGCTCCAGCTCCTTCAAGTTGGATGGTTTGCGCTTGTGAACAGCAATCTTTAAGTCTGACCACAGATTTTCTATTGGATTGAGATCTGGGCTTTGAACTAGGCCATTCCAACACATTTACATGTTTCCCCTTAAACCACTCAAGTGTTGCTTTAGCAGTGTGTTTGGGGTCATTGTCCTGCTAAAAGGTGAACCTCCATCCTAGCCTCAAATCACGCACAGAGTGGTACAGGTTTTGCTCAAGAATATCCCTGTATTTAGCACCATCCATCTTTCCCTCAACTCTGACCAGTTTCCCAGTTCCAGCTGCGGAAAAACATCCCCACAGCATGATGCTGCCACCACCATGTTTCACTGTGGGGATGGTGTTCTTTGGGTGATGTGATGTGTTAGGTTTGCTCCAGACATAGCGTTTTCTTTGATGGCCGAAAAGTTCAATTTTAGTCTCATCAGACCAGAGCACCTTCCTCCATACATTTTGGGAGTCTCCCACATGCCTTTTTGCAAACTCACAACATGCCTTATTGTTTTTAGCTGAAAGTAATGGCTTTCTTCTAGCCACTCTGCCATAAAGCCCAACTCTATGGAGCGTACGGCTTATTGTCATCCTATGTACAGATACTCCAGTCTCTGCTGTGGAACTCTGCAGCTCCTCCAGGGTTACCTTGGGTCTCTGTGCTGCCTCTCTGTTTAATGCCCTCCTTGCCCGGTCCGTGAGTTTTGGTAGGCATCCATGTTCTTTCCATTTGGTTATGTTAGATTTAATGGTGCTCCTGGCGATCATCAAAGATTTGGATATTTTTTTATAACCTAACCCTGACTTGTACTTTTCAACAACATTGTCCCTTTCTTGTTTGGAGAGTTACTTGGTCTTCATGGCAGTGTTTGGTTAGTGATGCCTCTTGCTTAGGTGTTGCAGCCTCTGGGGCCTTTCAAAAAAGGTGTATATGTAATGACAGATCATGTGACACTTAGATTGCACACAGGTGGACATAATTTCACTAATTATGTGACATCTGAAGGTAATTGGTTGCTCCAGAGCTTTTTATCGGCTTCCTAACAAAGGGGGTAAATACATACGCACATGCCAATTTTCTGGTTTCTATTTCTAAACAATCGTTTTATTTATATATTTTTCTCATTTCACTTCACCAACTTAGACTATTGTGTTCTGATCCATCACATAAAATTCAGATTAACCATTGAACTTAATGTAACAAAATACGAAAAAAGTCAAGGGGTGAATACTTTTGCAAGACACTATATATATATATATATATATATATATATATATGTATACACTCACCTAAAGAATTATTAGGAACACCTGTTCTATTTCTCATTAATGCAATTATCTAGTCAACCAATCACATGGCAGTTGCTTCAATGCATGTAGGGTTGTGGTCCTGGTCAAGACAATCTCCTGAACTCCAAACTGAATGTCAGAATGGGAAAGAAAGGTGGGCTACAACAGCAGAAGACCCCACCGGGTACCACTCATCTCCACTACAAATAGGAAAAAGAGGCTACAATTTGCACAACCTCACCAAATTTGGACTGTTGAAGACTGGAAAAATGTTGCCTGGTCTGATGAGTCTCGATTTCTGTTGAGACATTCAAATGGTAGAGACTGAATTTCTCGTAAACAGAATGAGAACATGTATCCATCATGCCTTGTTACCACTGTGCAGGCTGGTGGTGGTGGTGTAATGGTGTATGGGATGTTTTCTGGGCACACTTTAGGCCCCTTAGTGCCAATTGACCATCGTTTAAATGCAACGAGCTACCTGAGCATTGTTTCTGACCATGTCCATCCCTTCATGACCACCATGTACCCATCCTCTGATGGCTACTTCCAGCAGGATAATGCACCATGTCACAAAGCTCAAATCATTTCAAATTGGTTTCTTGAACATGACAATGAGTTCACTGTACTAAAATGCCCCCCCCAGTCACCAGATCTCAACCCAATAGAGCATCTTTGGGATGTGGTGGAACAGGAGCTTCGTGCCCTGGATGTGCATCCCTCAAATCTCCATCAACTGCAAGATGCTATCCTATTAATATGGGCCAACATTTCTAAAGAATGCTATCAGCACCTTGTTAAATCAATGCCACGTAGAATTAAGGCAGTTCTGAAGGCAAAAGGGGGTCCAACACCGTATTAGTATGGTGTTCCTAATAATTCTTTAGGTGAGTGTATATATATATATATATATATACATATATATATATATATATATATATGTGTATTACACTCACCGGTAATCTAGTTTCCTGGAAGTCTCCATGACAGCACACAATGAGATTGACTTCCTCTGATAGGACAGGAAAAAACACAGAGATGTTTAAAAACTCCACCCCTTCCCCTCATCGCCAGGAAAAGGGGTAGAACATAAATTAAAGTAACATTATCAACAAAAGGGTTGGAATATATGTGCTGTCATGGAGACTTCAGGAAACCGGATTACCGGTAAGTGTAATACTCATTTCCCCAGTTGTCTCCATGACAGCAAACACTGAGAACTAACAAAGTAAACTTTAGGGGGGGGACGACAGCACCTAGGACCTTGCGTCCAAAGGCCATGGCCTCATTGACAAATACATCAACCCTATAATGCTTGGTGAAGGTGTGAGCCCTCTTCAAAGTGGCCGCTCTGCAAATTTGTTCTAGAGGCGCAGAGGCTCTCTCGGCCCAGGAAGTAGACACGGATCTTACTGAATGGTCTTTGAGGGACGGGGGAGCCTATTTACTGGAGGCTCTATAGGCCTCAGAAATGGCACACCTAATCCAGCAGGATTTAGAGCTTTTTGCCGCTTGTTTACCCTTATTTGGGCCGTAAAACTGAATAAATAAGTTTTTATCTATCCTCCAATTTTTGGTGACAGCTAGATAATGAAGAACACTTTTAACATCTAAATGATGACATTTTGTTTCCTGCTCATATTTGGGGTTGGCACAAAATGAGGGAATAGTAGAAACCACCTTGGGGAGAAAATTGGGATCTAACTTGAATATGAGGTTGTTTTCAAAAACTCTAAGGAAAGGCTTTTCGATAGATAAAGCCTGAAGCTCACAAACTCTTCTTGCAGAGGATATTGCTACCAAGAAAATGGTCTTAAGGGTAATCCACTTAATAGTCAGGGATTGTAGAGGCTAAAACTTGGAATCTGATAAACTTGTAAGAACAGTATTCAGGTTCCATGGAGCGACCATACTTTTAACTCTGGGTTTCAATCTATCAGCTGCCTTTAAAAACCTAGAAACCCAGGAAACCTCATAAAGACTGGTGTTAAATAGGGAACCTAATGTAGAAACCTGTACCCTAATGGTACTTAGGGATAGATCCAAACCGTCCTGGAGAAATTCCGGAATTAGAGGGATATTGAGGTCAGATTGGTTAAACCTAACACCACTCCAGGATGCAAATTTCTTCCACACCTTGATATGCCTTAGAGATATTGAATTTCAACTAAGCAAATGGGTATTTACAGCCCTCTGGGATAGACCTAAACCTAAGAGGATGGATTGCTCAGTAACCAGGCTGACAGATTGAGAAGACTGGGGTTTGGATGATAGATTGGACCCTGCATTAGGAGATCTTCCCTCAGGGAGAACAGGATTGGATCCTCCTGGCTGAGGGATTTTAAGAGACCGAACCAGCCCCTTCTGGGCCAAAAGGGGACGACCAGAATTAGGACACAACCTTCGGATTGGAATTTCTGCAGAACCCTTGGGATCATCAGAATTGGGGGGGGAAGGCATAAACCAATCCCGACGTCTAGTTCTGAGTGAAGGCGTCTACTGCCACACAGGGATCTCTTGGATTGAGTGAGAAGAAATGCAGTACTTTGTGGTTTCTTCCTGAGGCAAACAGATCTAGACTCAGATTGCCCCATTGATTTTGGATCCTCTGAAAGGCCAACTTGGATAGGGACCACTCGCCTGGATCCAGTCTTTGACGACTGAGAAAGTCCACCTGAAGATTGAAAGAACCCTTCAAGTGTACTGCAGCCAGAGACTTTAGGTTCCTCTCTGCTTATAGAAAAATTTGTTTTAAGAGATTCTGAAGGTGACCATGCCTTGTACCTCCCTGATGTTGGATAGAGGCTACAGCTGTAGAATTGTCTGTGGACTAGTACATGACAGTTTTTGGCCTGTCTCTGAGTTGCTCTGAGGCCTTCCCATATATCTTGAAGTTCCTTGTAGTTGGATGACATCCTTCTCTGAGCTTTGGATGAAGTTCCCTGAAAGGAACTTGTGGCATTAAGGGCACCCCAGCCTCCTCCTGGCTCCAAGAGACTCCTGACTTCAGATTCTTGTCTCTGAGCCACCACTGTAAGGAGGTCTTCACCTCTTTGGTTACAGACATCCCCTGGTCTAGGGTTAACTGAGATCTGTTCCATTTCCTGAGAATGAGGTCCTGAAGAGGCCTCATGTGGAATTGGGCCCAGACGAATACAAGAAGATAGGGAACCTAAAATCTTCATGGCTTGTTTGATCGAACAAAATGTCTCTGAAGAATTGTTGGAACCCTAACCTTAGGTCCTGGATCTTCAGGGATGGAAGAAAGGATTTTTGGAGGCCAGAATCTAGGAGGATGCCTAAAAATATCTTTTGATGGTTCGGGATAAGACTGGATTTCTCCCAGTTGACTATCCAGACCAGTTTCTGAAGTTGAGAGAGGACCACCTAAAGATGAGCTTGTAGGAGATCCAACATTTCTGTTATAACAGATCGTCCAGATATGGAATAATTAATATTCCCTTTTGGCTTAGGGAGGCCACTACTTCTGCCAAAATCTTGGAGAAGATACGAGGAGCAGAAGATATTCCAAAAGGGAGACAGTTGAATTGAAAGTGATGAATCTTCTCTTTCTGCTTCACTGCAAATCTCATTTTCTGGATAGGGGATGGATTGGAACATGAAAATAAGCATCCCTGAGGTCTATTGCGGCCATCATAGCCCCCTTTTTGATGAGCTTCACAGCGGATCTGACAGTTTCCATTTTGAACCTGCGATAGGTTATTTGTTTTTAGGGGTCATATCACCGGACCAGGCCTTCAACCACAGGACTCTTCTGATGGTGTTAGAGTACTGCTGTACGGGCAGAAAGTCTAACAGACTCAACGGAGACGTCTGCTAGGAAATTAGTGACCTTTCTAAGCAGCGGAAGGCTGTCCAAGATCTGCTCTCTTGGCATCTTGTTAATTAAGTGGAGCTCTAATTGCTCCCGCCACACTGATACAAGCTACACATGTTTTAAAAGAGCAGCCGTAGCTTCCGACATTTTTTTTTAAGGAGGCTTCTGCCTTTCTGTCCATAGGGTCTTTTAGTTGTGCAGCGTCCTCAAAAGGAAGGACTATGTGCTTTGCGACCTTGGCCACTGGATCATCGACTCTGGGAATGGATTCCCAGTCTGTGCAATCTGCCTCAAAGGGGTACCACCTTTTTATACCACGGGGAATAAAGGAGCCTTTCAGGTTTGTCCCATTTCTCTCTTTTGATCTTCTGTATATTATCCAGAACCGGGAATACCTCTGTCTCCCCCAAACATTTCCACCTGAACAGATCTCGGTTTCCTGGGAATCTCCATTCTGATTGAGGAACTAATCAAGGCCATTAGAGCTACAATATCCTCAGAATTAAAAGGGAATATCTTATATTTGTTATCTTCATCAGATTCTTGAGATCTTTCCAAGATCTCAGGATTCACTTGCCATATACATAAGATCTCTAGAAGAACCCGGTCTATGGGGAGGATCCTGGGCAGATTGAACTTCCACTCTAACTATGGACTTGATATCCTCCAGCAGACTAGATGATTCAGACTTGACAGATGCGGTACATTCCTTGCATAAAAGGTTTAGACAGAGGAAGGTAGACGTTTGGAACAGAGACCACACTTCCTGGGTTTAACCTTGGCAGAAGAGGAAGACTCCTTTTCTCCCTGCAACATACAAGGGAGAGAAGGGTCAACCACTACAGGGTAAGTATAACATAAGGAGGGTGCCTGACACAGGCTTCTCACAGAACCCAGAGTAGTGGGAGACTCAGAATAGGAGGCAGTGGTGGTAGGGGCACTCATGTTTCCAGTTCCCGTCCACAGAACGCCAGACACTGCAGGCAGGGTGATAATGTTGGGACTAGAGTTGCCCCTTTTAAAACGCTAGGCAAGCGCCAGCTGCGCCCTGTGTGATGTCAAGACGCTAAGCCACACCCCCTCAGCATCTGGAGGGAAGCGTGTCCTAGCATTGCTCCAACCGCCTTTCCACTCCGCATAAAGCCCAGAACTGACCTCTGGTCTGCAGAGTTCAGAAAATAAATTATCCAGGTAAAAAATAAATAGGCTAGGAACCCAGCAGAGCTCCCAGCACCTATATGGTCTCCTTCCTTGACAGGACAAAACACTGGCGATGAGGGGGGAGGGTTGGGGGTTTTAAACATCTGTTTTTCTCTGCCCTATCAGAGGAAGTAGTCAATCTCAGTGTGTGCTGTCATGGAGATGACTGGGGGGAAAAAATAAATAAAATATGTATATTATAGGCATCTTAAAAAAGGATTATAGGCACCAAACCCAGTACCGGTTCAACAAGACCATGTTAGCTACATTATTTGTATCTATGAGAGAATTTTGAAATACCTAAGGAAGGGTCACAGCCTCACAGGGTATAATTAATATGCTGTTAACACAATTAGAAACCTTACGCACCTAATGCTAGTGATTATGTCATTTTATATATAATACAGAAGGGTGAAGTGAAAAACAACCTTGTGAAGACTTCTAAATTGAGCTGGGTGGGAATAAATCAACTAGTGCTTTAAATAAAACATGACTTCAAAAGGACATTTAGGGTCCATTCACAGATCCGTGAATGACCCGCAGAATTGCCGAACAGATGCAGACCCATTCATTCTCTATGGGACAGGAATGGATGTGGACAGCACCGTGTGCTGTCAGCATCCACACTTCTGGAGCGCACCCCTAATCGTCCTATTCTTGTCCACAATGCCAGACAAGAGTAGTCAGTTCTATGGGGGTGCTGGCCGGGTGTATTGTGGATCCGCAATACACTACGGACGTGTGAATGGACTCTAAGAGAACATTTTCTACCATGACACAAATTAAAGGCTATGGACATCGTCGGGGCAATTTTTAATGATTGCATTTTAATCATTTTGGGCTAAATATTTCTTTAGTTGGTCTTTTCTGCAGTTTGAGATAGATATATATATATATCTATCTATTTTTTTTAAATCACAAAAAGTATATTTGCAGTCGCTCCGAGTTCCGTCAGCCCATATGAAGCCTTATGTCTGATCTGCTGACTTCATAAACAAAACTCATTATACAGCTAAATTCTTATCAGCCTTAGGCCTCATGCACATGACCGTATTTTTTAACGTCCCGCAAAACATGGTTCCGTTGTACCGTGATCCGTGCCCGTTTTTTCTTCAGTGGGTCTGCCGTGATTTTTGGAGGATCCACGGACATGAAAAATGAAATAAAATTCTAAGTCAAGTTTGCCATTGAAATGATAGGAAAAAACGGACACGGATACGGACGACAATCTTGGGTGCATCCGTGATTTTCACGGACCCATTGACTTGAATGGGCCCGTGAACCGTTGGCCGTGAAAAAAATAGGACAGGTCATATTTTTTTCACGGCCTAGAAACACGGGTCACGGGCACGGTGTAAAAACGGTGCACAAGCCGAGTTTTCAACGGCCCCATTGAAAGTCAATGGAGCCGCAGAAAAAAAACGGAAAACGGCACAACGGCCACAGGTGCACACAACGGTCGTGTGCATGAGGCCTAAATAAGGCTTTAGCTTATGCAATTCAGGAACAGTCTGCAAACAGACTGAATTTTAACCCATTATATCACAAAAACCTGCTGAATTTTTTTTTTTTTTTTTTTTAATAAAGGCCAACTGAAGAAATAATTTCACCCAAGATGAGGAAGATGCAAATCATAGCAAAAATACCCAAGTGCGTCTTTCGCTTTTAAAAGGAAACTTACCAAAAGGGGTTGACATGCTTCACGTGTGACTATATTTAAATTTTCCCTCACTTGTATAGTGGCAGTAATGTGTGCAGAACATGTGTCTTAAGTTCCAAAAAAAAAGGATCTCCATGATAACACTACATCTGACAAATCAGAAGGTGCCATGTTGTCATCCAAACCTCTTAGTAGTGCTGTATTAGTATTTGGGGCCTGTAGCTTCAAGTGATCATGTTCCAGCATAGAAGACATTAAAGTTTAAGGTGCTCTTCACACATAATTTAAAACAGATATCAGATGGAGTCTGGGACCACCAAAACCCAATGTTGAGAATGAAGTCACTATAGGGATAGGGCCAATTATTTGACATCATTGTTCATCTGAATGCTCAATCCTGATAAATGGCCTGTGTGAGTTCTGCCAATGACCCTGCAAAGCTCTTTGTCAGGTGTTCACATCTTTCATGCATGACCTAAAATCAAAGTTTGTCAGCAGCACATTGCCCGTTGTAGGATGAACTGACAATATGCAAAGTGAATGGAAAACGAACAGTAGTGATAATGTCTGAAGGTTCTCATTTATCCAGGTCATGGTATATCTGTAAAGAATAAATCAAGGCAACTGGACTTACTGTAGATTTCTTGAAAATGTTTGACTCGTTCTTCCAACGAGCGTTCTCAATTCTAAAATTATAGTAGTAATAATTCACCCTTTCACTTTGTATCAGCAAGTGTGAAAGGCACTAAATTATAACCAATCTGAATATAGTCTATCGACGCTCAATTTTGGCCCGGTATCTGCTAGTCACTGCTGGTTTAATGGAATGAGTAAACTGACTGAAACATTCTCTGTTCCAAATCTGAGCATTTCTACCCCTGAGATGCAAGTACGCTGAACTTCCACTGACAGACATTGCTTTCAGCCACGAGGAGCAGTGTGGTGTAATTGGATTAAATATTGCACCCAGGTAACAATCTTATATTGTAATCACCCTTAGATTAGAATAAAAATTTAACATTCTGGAATAATTCCACCAGAAAAGACAGATGTGATCTACTTTTCATTTATTTACTATAAATAACTTAAGTGACCATCCTACAAACATACAAGGCTTGTACAAAATAATCAAACAGTTCATTTTGTGGTAAGGAGACTTGGGATTAAAAATACCCAAATACTCTTTAAAAAAAAAAAATGCTAAGCGAGTGATCAAGTATATAAACAGTATATGCTACCCCATGTCTTTATTAAATAAGTAAATGTCCCTTCAGCGTTCTTCATGTGCACAGGTCATCCAAGGCCTTTGGTCGCTGCATGTTCATGAAAAACAAACCCGTGTTCTGTTTTCTACAAAACAACTTTCCCCCAGGTGTTCATATCCTCCTATCAAAATGTACCGCTAAATAGATTCATTCCAATTTAAATAGATTGCATGTGAGGTTGTGCTGGCTCCTTCGGCAGACACGCTTTTCTGAATAGTGATGATTTTACCAGCCTGGCGCATTACCAGAAACTACAGAGCCATAGTTCAGTTTGCTAATACAGTAGCAAGGTGGAAACTTCCATTAAAACAGTGAAGTTCTCCTTTATTGATAGAACACTTAGAAGATAAATGTGGCAAATGTGTTCACCGCTTCTTTTTGCTGTGTCTCAGCATCTTCTTCCTCTTTAGGATCATGTCATAAAGTTTCTCAAGTCCTTGATGCAAACCTCTGCCATCTATTGCACTGCAACCTTGAATATGACTCAAGGTAGATGTACCAAGTTCATGGAGCGCTAGCAGCTTTTCCACCTCCGTTACAGAGAGTGCATCTGTTACATCTTGTTTGTTAGCGAGGATTAAAACAGGCACACCTTGGTTTTCAGAAGTCCTGGTTATTTTGTGTAGCTCCACTTTAGCCTCTTCCATTCTTTCCTGCTCTGAAGAGTCCACAACAAACACCATACCATCAGTCCTTCTGGTGTAGGATTTCCATAAGGGTCTTAGTTTCTCCTGGCCACCTACATCCCAGACTTGAAAAGTGATTGCTTTGGAATTCCCAACTGGGGCCTTTATCTTTTCCATATTAAAGCCCTTGGTGGGAACACATTTCACAAACTCCTTAAATTTTAGTCTGTACAAAAGAGAGGTCTTCCCAGCAGAGTCCAACCCTATAACCACCACATGCAGGGTCTGAAGTGTAGGTAGAAACGAGGTGTTGGGTGCTATCTCAGTAAGATGGTTCCCCATGGCTTTAAGTGTATTATCCCTTGAGAACTTTTTAAAGATGGTACTTGAGTTCTTTAAAGGAGTCACATAGCAAAATGGGTAGGTGTTAATGCCACTCTGAAATTCTTATCTGAAAGGAAAAAGAAGAGACCATTAGTCAACATCTGGCACTGATAAAAAATAATGAAAAAGGAGAACCGAGGATTGGGGTGGTTGAAAGAGAACATGCAGGGTAAGAAATTTGAGCCCTCTCCCCCACCCCCACTGTTACAATGCCTACGTGCACAGACTACCAAAAAAAAAAAAAAAAAAACACAGCATGGAACCAAAGAAGTTCAGATATTGGTCCCTTATGGAGAAGTACACTCAAACCTACAAAGCCTACTACAACATAGAGTTAAACAACCAAGAGTTGCTATAGGGTTGTCCAAGAACTGGTTTGTGAACATTGAAATTTGAGAGTGGTTTCATCAGGCTGAGGTCATTGTTTGTTAAGGACTTTGCACATGCAAAGTACTTGGAGCAGGTATACAATATGCTTGTGTTAGCACCTTGCAGGTATTCACAAAATTAGTGGCTCTCTCGAAACAAAGTATTTTGCCACAAAGACAAGTCACATCAAAGTAGTCTTACAATACATCTGCTTCAAGAACCTCTGGAGAAGACATAAAAGCGTACAACACGAACTTGAATCCTACCCCAGGTTGTTTGCCTGAGCACAGTGAACATAAGAAAGATATCCTTGTTTGTTTGCGGTATCCAAGGGCAGCAGTAAAGAGAATATTCCCCTTGTTATGCCTTTGAGAAAGCTAATGTTTAACTAATTTACCTTACACTTATAGGCAGTTCGGTGGGACTCCCTTGCACATCTGTAAGACAACAGTAAAACCCCATCCCTGGGAGTAAGGGCAATTTGCTAAGAGTCTATCTACATTGAATGTGCTGCAGGCTCAGGTGCCCTTTAGTCAATAAAGCCAGTCAGCTGTAAAGAGACTGCAATAAACATCAGTGGGTCTTACGGACAACTGGGAGTCACAATAACATGGCTTAATGGGAAGTGCAATGTGAGTCAATACTGTAGGAAAGCTTTTAATTTAAAGGGCGGATTCTTATTCTATAGATTTAGGACAATAGTATGGAAAACTAAGCGGATGCCTATGTGCCAATGCAAGATGATGGAACACAAGAGAAGCAGCAATGGAGTTTGTGTTGAAATCTAGGTGTTGCTATCTGCATGGAGTTTGCATGTTCTCCCCATGTTCACATACAAGATTTAGGCAAATTTAACTGAAACACTGTGCAGAAGATGCTGGTCCTTTAAGACTTTCCATCGTAGCCCTGATTACATATGTAGTGAGTGACAGACTACACCAGGCGTTCATTTCTCAGGCCGACTGCAATTTATTTAAGCGCTCCCCTGATTAAATTATCCGCACAGCTATGAAATCAGATTTCTGCGGCTTGTTCTGGCAATTCACACCATTAATTCATAGAACAAACAAATATACACAAGAAAATCCCATATATTCCCCCTTCTATGTAAAGACAGTCACCAACCTACAATAGACCCAGCAGACTAAAAAAACTGATCCCCCTGTTCACAAGTCCTCCAAATAACACCAGCCACCCTACCACTACACATACAGCAATGAATGGTCATGGGGAGAAAAACCACGGTATAGGATTACTCTCCTCATCAGAGAAGTAAAACTCCCATTATACCCAGGCACAACCAGATACAACACATATGCGTATATTCACTGAAGGTACAAATGGCATCCAAGAGTGCTACAGATGCATAAAACATACCGACTGATGCATATTGTATTAGAAAAAAATAAAAAGGCGCTACCGACTATTACCTATACACTGGATCAAGCTACAAGATGGTGCATTGCCTGCTCAATTTGCTGTTGGTTTAGCAGCATCACAACATACAAAAGTCCCAAGTCTCCTATGATAAAATTCGAGATATATATTGAACTATAGAATGCAAGCTGCTCATAGCAAAGACCCTGCAGCAGTCACCGGTAAAGATACAATCTGCTACTTGCTTGAAGCATATCACACATAAAGCATTACATACCAATAATAATGAAATAGCACTGCTATTAAAGGGCATGTACATAATAATCAGAAATGTAAAGCTGCAATACTGACCTTGTGCACACACTCTGTGTATATAATATAGATTTGGCTATGTAGCCAGCAATAGCCTGCCATACACAGTGCGCTCCGCTCTCCTTCACCGACACATCAGCTCTGCCCAGACTCCACAGCCTCCAAAGCCTTACCCTTAGTCATGTGACGTCACGCCGAGACCACGCCCCTCCGTGCGCTCCCCTGCCCGGCCCTGTTAACCCGCTAGGTGCCGCTCAGTATGTGGAGAGGCTTTTGTTCTATTACCATTCCTGATCAGATTTACATGTCCTGTGGGGAGGACGTGCTGCAGACGGGATTAGTAATGAGGTTATATGAAACTGCATACAGGTGGTGGCACTGTGGTCAGTTGTGTAACTACAACTCCCAGCAGACCCTTCTCATCTGCAGTGGATGTGTTCAGAGAGCCACAGTGGTCTGTTGTCAGTGCAGCCGCAGTCTGTGGTCCTCCATCCGGTGTGAAGCTACAAGTCGCAGGTTCTAGGGCCACAACCATGGGCTGGCCCACCATTTATAAAGTTCGCTTTAATATCAGACGGTAGAAGTGATAAAGAAATAATCCACATCTGATGGCTACAGATATGAGGGAACCATGTCTGTCGGTTCATTGGTCTGTCCGAAAAACGGAACTGGTGCTGTGGGATTTTTCTAGTCGGTAGTCCGACATCTAGGACATAATTTTTTTATTTTTCCTCAGTCACCTCTGTACACTAGGCGGTCAGCAACCTCTGGCTCTCCAGCTGTGGGGAACGTCAACTCCCAGAGTCATTCACTTCTACGGGAGTTTTGAGAAATGCCAAGTGTGCATGTTGGGAGTCGCAGTTTCCCCACAGCTGGGGAGCCGGAGGTTGCTGATCCCCGCTGTACACAGTCGCACACGTCTGTAGACATTTCGTTCCGAAGTACAGTCAAGTGACCAGTCTGACAATGAAAGGGAAAGATCATAAATCTGCACCGAAATTAGTAATCATTTATAGGCCGTGACCCCTCAGGATACAATATTTCTTTTCTAGTCTTTTCCGGGCCATGGTCAATCGAAACTCAACATACAATGTCTCAGAAACAGATCCAACTGATCAACATGGCCATTCACCTGCGATACTACATGTTCTGTGCTGCCCCCTGTCTGTGCCAGGATGAGCTGCAACTTTAATTGCCAGTTAAGTGGCGGCTCCATTCAATTTTTCTGGTCCGTGTATGTACTATATACTATGCAAGACCCAGAAGAAGCTCCTGCTCTCACCAAAGAAAGTCATGTCCAACTTTCAGCATCTATTCTATCTGTTTTAGTTATTCCCATCATTGCTAGGATATGTCCCCAATGTCTGATAGGTGCGGTTTCCACCTATGCTTTAGAACGGAGCGCGCAAAGTCCCAGATGGCGCATCACGCATGTCCGGCCGCATCGGCTCAGCTATTTCCGTCAGCCCTATAGCAGTGCCTGCGCTTGTGTAATGCGTCTCCCATTCATTTCACTTTTTCTTATTCTGGGATGACACACATTTTTGAGCTTTGGAACCATATACTGGACTGGACTCAAGTTACAATGGTCTCCACTTACAATGGTCGTCCCAGGACCACGGTAATGGCGTCATATTCTGTGGCGCTGTGCAATGTGGTACACGTCTTTTATTTTCAAGCAAAATTGTTTTTGAAACTTTTTAAATATACTTTGTGTTTCAATTCCTCAACCTGTGTAAGATCTTTGCTTGCTGACAATGAACGGAAACGTTTTTTGTTTCCATCCAGCGACAGAACACCTGACCTTATCGTGCCCGGCTGAGACAGGTGATTCCACGATTGTAACATGGCCACACTTTAGGGTTTAAATTACATTTCCGACACTCAGAACCCATATAGCTGTGCTGGTTCCTAGCCCGTGCCTGTAACAACTTCTTATATTCCATGGACTGGCTCCTAGTTTTGAACTGTTGACTGTCAAGTGTATAAAGGAGTTCTCATGAAGTAGTATTTGTACGCCCCCTTGTGGAAAAGTGCAGTATTACTTGTCAGTTGTTACAAGGACATTGTAATCAGATGTAAGTACAGACACTTCCTAGGTTAGTGTGTACACAAACTGGCATGCTCCTGAGCCCCATGGATTTGTCCTGAGGTTGGGAACCTGCCTAGGTGTACTTGTAGGTGATGCCGAAGGGAAAAAAAAAAGAAGATCCTATAGTTGGTGCTTTCCAAAACAAGGCATTCTTCATTCCAAATGCAAGATAAGAACAATAAAAGTCCAAATAATGTGCTTTTCTTCAGATTAGAACAGAAGTCGTCATGTCCTAAGGCTACTTTCACATTAGCGTTTTCAATTCCGCTATTGAGTTCCGTCATAGGATCTCAATAGCGGAAGAAAACGCTTCAGTTTTGTCCCCATTCATTGTCAATGGGGACAAAACTGAACGAAATGTAATGCACCAAAATGCATTTTGTACCGTTTGGTTGCGCTCCCATCGCGGACAGAAAAGCGCTGCAAGCAGCGTTTTTCTGCTCTGCGATGTGGTGCGAAGCAAATTGGTTCTTTCCTGGCACACAATGTAAGTCAATGGGTACGGTCAGTTTTCTCTGACACAATATAAAACGGATCCGTCCCCCATTGACTTGCAATAGTGTTCATGACGAATCCGTCATGGCTATAGAAGACATAATACAACCGGATCCATTCATGACGGATGCATGCAGTTGTATTATGGTAACGGAAGCGTTTTTGCAGATCCATGACGGATCCGCAAAAAAAGCGAATGTGAAAGTAGCCTAATGAAGAAGGGGCTGGTCCCCAAAATGCATTATTTGGACTTTTATTGTTCTTATCTTGCCTTTGCAATAAAGAACACTTTGTTTCCGAAACCACTGGCACCAGGGTCTTTTTTCTTCTTCTGAAATAATCTACAGGAAGGAACCAGACAGACAGATACTTTTTGGAACATTGTAGTAAGTTTATTAATGCCCATCTATTACACAGGTCAAATAAGCAAAGAATGACAGAGGGACTTGGATCAAAAACAGTAGAAAGAAGAGAGGTTACGGCAGCATCTCCGGTATATCCTTTATTGAGGCCATGAGTGTGTACAAAAAGCAAACAAATACGACGTTCCGGCTACATGGTGGCCTTTATCAAGCATGTGAACCATGATTATAACAACCATAAATAGTAAAAATTAACTCCTTCCACCAATTGGTGGGACCAAACAGCGTGAAGCCACAACCCACTGATGTCTTCTGTATAATTAAAAAGTGAACACAATCTGGTATCCAATAAAACACATCAGTGCATAATTAATCCCTGTGTTTACCTTATATCAGATGGTCGCAATCAGCCAAGGCAGAATACAACTGGACTCCATATCGGCGTCTAACAGGGTGCATTGCGCATGTCAGTGACGTCATCCCGCTGCTGCCGCAACGTCATGACGAGCGCGCACCCAGCGCATCCTCAGTGTACACTTAGTCGGCATATGAAAGCCGCTCCCGACTCGCAGATCGCAATGTACTTGTGAATGCTCGGATCCATACCCTAAATAAATACAAATACACAGCTACCCAAAACCATGCAGAATAGATTAAAAAGGAGCACTAGGCTATATGTGGATAAATCAAAGTATGTATATATTTTGGCCATAAACATGCCTATCTAAAATTGATACAATATTAAGCCCCCTATTGCGAGTCACTGCATGGCATTTTACCTATCCCATATTAACTCTATATGGAATGAGGGGCAATATAGTCCCTACCGTGTATGTATATAGCTATATGGAGCACAGATGTATAGCTAGACCTCCGACCATCATAAAATTCTATAAAAAAAAGTGTGTGACAAATTAAAACAATAATATACATATCAAACATGTAAAAATAGCCTATACTGAATTGGACAAATAAGATAAAAGGTACTACCTATCAACACTATTCACATTGAATTTGATGTTAAGCCCATGGATTGCCAAATTCTTGAATTGTGGGCAGGCCTCTATGCAGAATGTGCCATTCAGAACCTGTGTTATACTTGCCTTATGGCTGCCAAATGTGGATACAAATGGAATACGTCCCATGTCCCTATTTGTTGGAGAAGTCTGGAATGTGGTCTCTCTGTCAATCGCCGAGATCCTGACTCTAGTGTTCTGCAGTAATTTATCCGTAAACCTCCTCTTGGAGAACCTATTACACATTTCATCGATCCGGTCAAAGAATACATCATCCTCTGATACCACTCTCCTGACACGCAGAATTTGGCTCCAAGGCAATGAATCAAGCATGCGTCTGGGATGGTTTATTTCAATTAGTGGGCTTCTGATACAGATCTGTCTTGACCTTACCTCCCTCTATGTATATTCTTACATCAAGGAATTGTAGTTCTTCCTGGGGAACCGCCACGGTAAACTGAAGGCCCGGTACCCCCCTATTCAGATGTTGGTGAAATTCATTCAGTGAGTCAATGGACCCCCTCCAAATCATAAAAATGTCGTTGATGTAGCACCACCAACACAGCACCCACTCCATAAATGCAGATGAATACACCAGTCTGTCCTCCACCTCAGCCATGAAAATGTTGGCATACGTTGGTGCCACGTTCGAACCCATGGCCACACCTCGCTTCTGTTGATAAAAGTGCTCCCAAACAGGAAATAGTTCCTCCTCAGGACCAACTCGAGGAGGTGGAGAACAAACCGGTGGGCCTCAGGAGTGAGCCCTGTTTGGTGCCACCAATTGGTGGGGGGAGTTAATTTTTACTATTTATGGTTGTTATAATCATGGTTCACAGCCTTGATAAAGGCTACCATGTAGCCGAAATGTCGTATTTGTTTGCTTCTCTGCCTTTTGGCTAAGATCAAGTGTAGTATCTGTTCTTCAGTCCAGTTGAGCTACGCTCCCGGCTGTACTCCAATTGTTGTGTTACGGCCATGGTTGTCGAGCGGAACGGAGAACCACGAACCACACAGTAACCCTGGGTTGCGGAGCGTGGGTGTAGTATTGGCGCTTATGCGATGTGACCTTTGGGCTCTGCTGGATTGAAGCCATGAGGCCGGGTAGTGTTGAAAGCCCAAAGTGTAAAAGCCCCAGGGGTGGTGTCCCTGGGGTACCTCCCTGGCCCACAGAGTGATGCCACATTTGCACAGCACTTTTCTTTCTCACATTTTTAGCGCAGACACCTCTATTTGCCCGGCTTCGGCCTTGAAAATACGAGGAATTTTTATTATTCCAGCCGAATGTCCGGGCCGTAAGGCACGCATTCACTTTATTTAATTTTTGTGTTCACTGTGTGCACTTTTACACATTTGTTTGTCTCACTAGGATTTTCAGGGTTGCGGCGCCCTTACGGGTACCCCCCTGAGGTCTGGGGGGGGGTGTGTGTGGCCATATTGGTTCCTCACCCCCCTGCTAAACCCCGTGGGCTCTCCCTCCAGGGAGAATCCAAACCTTTGTTGAAGCTCCTGGCTGACGTCTTAAGTGGCAGCCTAGGCGAAAGCCAGGAGCATAGATGGGCGTACCCTTGGCTTCGGTTGAGGGTTGCCATTTGTCCCAGTCCCTTGCAGGAGCTTTGGCCCCGGAGGGATAGGGAATGGTTTGTGGGGGGCCCTTCTCTTATGGAGAGGGCCTGCGATAGACCGCGACCTAGTGCACGCTTTTGTGTGGCACGCTGCATGATTTTGTTGCACGGGGTAAGAAAAAAAAAAGAAAAAAATATATAATTTGTTTGCTTTTTGTACACACTCACGGCCTCAATAAAGGATATACCCGAGATGCTGCCGTAACCTCTCTTCTTTCTACTGTTCTGTGGACTACTACGGATCTGCGGCCCTGTTGTGGCTGATGCATTCCGGGATTGGTAGGTGAGGTCCGTTGATGCTGCTCTACCCTTTTGCTTTTACACTGTTTAGATCAAAAACAGGGACTACTTTTGACGCAACTCCCTCTTCATCCCTCTCAAGAGGTAGTATGCCTCTATTCTGCTAAAGCCTCATGCACACGGCCATTGTGGGTCTGTTCTGTGCATTGGGGACCGCAATTTGAATGGGTCCATGATCTGTCCGCACCGCCAAAAAATAGAACAAGTTCTATTTTTTTTCGGTGCGGTGCGGAGGCACGGCCAGAAACACAGCGGAAGCACTCTGTAGTGCTTACGTGGGGTTCCGATCCATGCTTCCATTCCGCATCTCCGTGATTGCAGACCCATTCAAGTGAATGGGTCCACATCCGTGATGTGGAGTGCACACGGGCCGGTGCCCATGTATTGCGGGCCGCAATACAGATACGGGGACACAACGGCCGTATGCATGAGGCCTAAAGATAACGGCACAGTTCCAGTAACGCAACAGATTTCTACTAGATACATGAACATGCTGCAGAAACAGCCCAATATTCAGCTGCAGCAATGTATGCAACACATCTGCCACGTGTGAACATACATAATCTTATAATTCTCAAATTTAGGCCTCTTTCACACTACCGTATGGCTATTTCAGTCTGTCTCCGTTTTGTTTCCGTTCCGTTTTTCTGTATGGCATATACAGTATACTGTAATTACATAGAAAAAAATGGTCTGGACATAACATTTTCAATAGATGGTTCCGCAAAAACAGAGCGGATACGGAAGACATACGGATGCATTTCCGTATGTGTTAAAAAAAAAATTGCGGACCCATTGACTTGAATGGAGCCACAGAACGTGATTTGCGGACAATAATAGGATATGTTCTATCTGTCAACGGAACGGAACACGGAAATACGAAAACGGAATGCATACAGAGTACATTCATTTTTTTTTTGCGTAACCATTGAAATGAATGGTTCCGTATACGGAACGCAAAAAACAGCCCGCAAAATGGAAAAAAAAAAACGGTAGTGTGAAAGAGGCCTTAGACGAATTCGTAGTAGCAAGTATCCATACTCTTTTTTTAGAATTGTATTCTATTCAGAGTGTTACAATACAATGGAGTTCCTGTTTATTATTACACTGTGTAGTACAAGGTCTATAGAGGGTGAAATATAGCTGTTTTCATTTGTAAGATATGTGTGCGCTATTGTTGTGTGTGGCTACACAGACGGCAGTCTCTGCATTGTTCACTAATGCATGTCTCACAGTAACAAAAAGGGAGACTTCTGGTCCTAATGATATATTGTATGTTAAAGGTATGTATTCTGGAAATTAAAAAAAGCCCCTTCTAAGGCCTCTTTCACACTTGCGTTGTCCGGATCCGGCGTGTACTCCACTTGCCGGAATTACACGCGGGATCCGGAAAAACGCAAGTGTACTGAAAGCATTTGAAGACGGATCCGTCTTCAAAATGCGTTCAGTGTTACTATGGCAGCCAGGACGCTATTAAAGTCCTGGTTGCCATAGTAGTAGTGGGGAGCGGGGGAACGGTATACTTACAGTCCGCGCGGCTCCCGGGGCGCTCCAAAGTGATGTCAGAGCGCCCCATGCGCATGGATTACGTGCCATGTGATCACGTGATCCATGCGCTTGGGGCGCCCTGACGTCTCTCTGAAGCGCCCCGGGAGCCGCACGGACGGTAAGTATGCTGCTCCCCGCTACACTTTACCATGGCTGCCAGGACTTTAGCGTCCCAGCAGCCATGGTAACCATTCAGAAAAAGCTAAACGTCGTATCCGGCAATGCGCCGAAACGACTTTTAGCTTAAGGCCGGATCCGGATCAATGCCTTTCAATGGGCATTAATTCCGGATCCGGCCTTGCGGCAAGTCTTCAGGATTTTTGGCCGGAGCAAAAAGCACAGCATGCTGCGGTATTTTCTCCGGCCAAAAAACGTTCCGTTCCGGAACTGAAGACATCCTGATGCATCCTGAACGGATTTCACTCCATTCAGAATGCATTAGGATAAAACTGATCAGGATTCTTCCGGCATAGAGCCCCGACGACGGAACTCTATGCCGGAAGAAAAGAACGCATATGTGAAAGAGCCCTAACAGCGGTTTTTGGTGCAGATTAGATGCGGTTTTGCCGCGGATCTCACCATTCCCATTGAAAAGCTAACAAGCGTTCGTAGGAACTTTCATCAGTAATTATCTGCCAGTATAAGGCCCCTTTCACACGGGCGAGTTTTCCGTGCGGGTGCGATCCGTGCGGCGAACGTATGGCACCCGCACTAAATCCTGACCCATTCATTTCTATGGGGCTGTGCACATGAGCGATGTTTTTAACGCATGACTTGTGCGTTCAGTTGAAATCGCAGCATGCTCTATATTGTCCGATTTTGACGTGACGCAGGCCCCATAGAAGTGAATGGGGTGTGTGAAAATCGGATGGCATCCGCAAGCAAGTACGGATGCCGTGCGATTTGCACGCACGGTTGCTAGGAGACCATCGGGATGGAGACCCGATCATTATTATTTTCCCTTATAACATGGTTATAAGGGAAAATAAAAGCATTCTGAATACAGAATGCATAGTAAAACAGCGCTAGAGGGGTTAAAAAAATAAAAAAATAATTTAACTCACCTTAGTCCACTTGCTCGCGAAGCTGGCATCTCCTTGTGTCTCCGCTGCTGATGAACAGGACCTGGGGTGAGCTACTCCATTAAATAGAGCTTAAGGACCTTCGATGACGTCACTCCGGTCATCACATGGTCTTTTACCATGGTGAATCACCATGGTAAAAGATCATGTGACGTAGCATGTGATAAAAGGATTGACGTCATCGAAGGTCCTTAACCTGTATTTAATGGAGCAGCTCACCCCAGGTCCTGTTCATCAGCAGCGGAGACACAAGGAGATGCCAGCTTCGCGAGCAAGTGGACTAAGGTGAGTTGAATTATTTTTTTTAACCCCTCTAGCTCTGTTTTACTATGCATTCTGTATTCAGAATGCTATTATTTTCCCTTATAACCATGTTATAAGGGAAAATAATACAGTCTTCAGAACATCAATCCCAAGCCCGAACTTCTATGAAGAAGTTCGGGTTTGGGTACCAAACATGCGCGATTTTTCTCACGCGAGTGCAACGCATGACAATGTTTTGCACTTGCGCGGGAAAATCGCGCATTTTCCCGCAACGCACCCGGCTCTTATCCGGGCAAAAAAAATGACGCCCGTGTGAAAGAGGCCTAAGGCCTCTTTCACATGAGCGTGACGGATTAGGTCCGGGTGCGTTCAGGGTGCATTCAGTGAAACTCACACTACTTTGCAAGCAAGTTCAGTCAGTTTTATCTGCGTTCAGTTGTTCAGTTTTTTCCGCGCGGGTGCAATGCGTTTTGATGCGTTTTTAACGCGCGTGATAAAAAACTGGAGGTTTACAAACAACATCTCTTAGCAACCATCAGTGAAAAACGCATCGCACCCGCACTTGCTTGCGGATGCAATGCGTTTTTCACGCAGCCCCATTCACTTCTATGGAGCCAGGGCTGCGTAAAAAACACAGAATATAGAACATGCTGCGATTTTCATGCAACGCAGAACTGATGTGTGAAAAACAACGCTCATGTACACAGACCCATTAAAATGAATGGGTCAGGATTCAGTGCGGGTGCTATGCGTTCACGTCACGCATTGCACCCGCGCGGAAAACTCGCTCGTGTGAAAGGGGCCTAAAAGTGGCACAGATTACAGGATGAGCAAGTGTTTCGCATCTTTCATGAGGTCACAATAATCATTGTTTGCAGACAGCAGATCGTGCCACCTAATCACGCTCTTCTGCTGGTAAAAAATGATTCTGTATGGGGATGAGCAATGACATTAGTGATCCCTCCTCCCCATACCGGGGAGAAGATGCTGCATGTAAATGCAGCGGTCTCCTTCACCAACAAGCAGCAAATTCTTGGGAAGGAACGCTTCCTTCCCGACAATTCGTCTACTAAATCTAGCAGTGTAATACAACCCTTAAGTTAAGTCGCGCAACAGATAGCGCACAACTACACTGCAACATTTGTCGCGTGACATTTTGTCGCACAATTTTTATAATGATAGTCTATGGTGTCGCAATGTGACATACCATCTCGAATTGATTTTTGCGACTGTCGCATCGCAGTCGCAGCATGTCGCAGTACAACACCATAGACTGCCATTATAAAAATTGTCGCGTGGCATTGGTGCGACAAATGTCATTGTGTAGACCTAGCCTTATTATACATGTTTGTTGTTAAAACATTTTATCATCTATTGTATTATTCTTTTGTGTTCCTTCAGAGGGCCAGAGTGTGTCAGTCTAGACATAGATAAGTAATAAGGCTGGGGCTACATGATCACATTTGTCATGCAAGTGTGAATAATAGTGGTAGAGTGGAAGCCACAGAAGACCCCCCCCCCCTCTCCCATACCTCAAAGACAGAGAACTAGCAGACCCCATTAGATAACAGTGTGATAGTGTATCTGACCAACCATAAACACTATCCTTTAATCTAATACCATTAATCTATGTACATTCATAAAGGTCTGATATTCTTTAGCCTTGCGTCAAGTCTATTTGCACATGAAAGGTTTGGGAGATTATACCCAAGTACACGATCATGAGCAATCCACATCTCTTACTGCACATCCAATACACAAAGATTTATATTGTAATGCAGATCTTTTCATACAGTTCACCTCTGTGAGGTGGCTGCAATAGATACAGTACATAATATATGATATATAGTAGATACTATATGCTATATAATATGCCAGGCAATCAGATATTTTTGAAAGGAACTAGAATCCATATCCGGATTGGATGGGTCATTTATCTGAGAGATCACCAAACACATGTGGCCTCCTCTACACTGAACGCCCAATGAAAATGATGGAAAACCATGGATGCTCTCACTTGAAGTCTCCCATAATCCCTTTAATTTCAAATATGATGGTACTTAAATGGTCATCTCTATACTGAAATAACATCAGGGCTCTTTTAGATCGTCAGACAGCAGACAGACAGATCTAGGACCTAATCAGGGTCTAATTTGACTAGGATATGCAAATATCTCACTGTCCTTTCCGGGTGGTGTCCACTGCTTGTGTGTATTTGCACAACAAACTATACACCACATTAAATCTATATACACATTTTAACCTTTACCATCTGCACAGCACTGACATTAGCAAAAATGTTGGGCCATATATATTACTTTATGCTGATGGACTTTAAGTACTATGAATGAACATAGCTTTGTATGCATTTACTGTAGCCTTTTGTTTAACTAGCTTTGTGCTGTTTGCACTTTACGCTGCCCGAACCACAGTGTACTTTGCTGTAAGTCTCTTTCTTTGTCTTCTCGTCTCAGAAAATTGTCATTAATTATGGGCTGTCACAGTCCATGTACAGGAGACCATTATTAATAAGCACGGTATACAAGATGGTGTAGTGTTACCAGAGACTTGTGTCCACCAAACGTTATACTCTTGTTCGGTTCCTCTTCGGTTTCAAGTTCTTTAAAAGTAATTTATAAATCTGTCAATATATTTATACTAACATTCTGCAGACTCTATCAGGATATACATACAGAATTGGGGGCACTGCAGTAAAACCAAAAATGATCTGTATATGCAATTACCTTGCCTATTACCTACCTGTGAATAATGACCTCAAGCTTGTGGTGCTCAAAGGGAATATGTCATCAGAAAATGCCGCTGTTTAAATCGCTTTTTGATGTTCAAAATGATTCATTAATTTTTTGATGATGTTGTTTTTAATTTTTCATGTATTCCATATATTTAAACACAAAAGTTTACGGCACTGGCCATAAAAATTTGACACATTTCCTTTAAAACTCTTAGATACTGAACACAAGGCCTCATGCACACGACCGTTGTTGTGTTCTGTTCCACAAAATGGGGTTCCGTTGTTCCGTGATCCGTTTTTGTTTCCGTGTGTCTTCCTATGTTTTTGGAGGACCACCAGACATAAAGGAATGTAAAAAAAAGTCTAAGACAGGTTTGCCTTGCAAATGATAGGAGGAAGACGGATGTGGACGCCAATCTTGTGTGCCTCCACGTTTTTTAGCGGTCCCATTTACTTGAATGGGTCCGCGAACCGTTTTCCGCAAAAATAATAGGACAGGTTATATTTTTTTGACGGACTGGAACCACGGATCACAGACGCGGATGGCAAACGGTGCACTATCCGCATTTTCAACGGCTCCATAGAAAGGAATGGGTCCACACCTGAAACGCTAAAATCGGCGGAACGGACGTGGAACACAACAATGGTCGTGTGCATGAGGCCTAAAGGTCATAGCTCAGTTCTGGAAATCTGCTGACCCTCTTATACTGCAACAATTTACATTTAAGGTGAAATGGATGATCAGGCCGGAAAAGAGAGTTTATACTAAGAGGAAAACGTTCCATAAGGGCTCATGCACACTACCGTATGTATTTTGCGGTCCGCAAAAAATACAGATGACATCCATGTGCATTCCGTATTTTGCAGAATGGAACAGATACTACAATAGTACTATCCTTGTCCGTAATGAGGACAATAATAGGACATGTTCTATTTTTTTGCGAAACGGAAATACGGAAACAGAATGCACATGGAGTAACTTCCGTTTTTTCTGCGGACCCGTTGAAGTGAATGGTTCCGCATACTGGCCGCAAAAAAAAAAAACGGAATGGACATGGAAAGAAAATACGTTCATGTGCATTAGCCCTAAGTTTGAGGCATTACGGGCCTAGTGGCTTGATGAATCAGGGTTGGTACCTGCTCTTCTTACTAGGACTAGGATTTTTGATCCCTAAAGGAATATTACATGGGCGGAAGATCGTGATAATTATTGGTAATGATCATTTGTATGAACACTCGTTCTTGATAATTCCCCCGTGGTCAACCAACCAACAACAGGCAAACGCTGGTGTGTAGGGTGCACGTAAAATAATTTTTTGTGGGCAACACATTTCCCTGTGTAAACAGAAATGTGCAGCCTACAAACAATGAATCTGCATGTGTATGAATAATCACGGTAGTGATTATTAATGCCCATAAAGAGGGAATGATTGCTACACAAGGGCCCTTTACACAGGCCAGGAATCACATAGATCATCACTAATGAGCGTTCATAGTAACGTTCATTATTGATGATCTGGCGGTGTAAATGTACCACCGATTACTCAATGAACGAGTGAAATGCTCGTTGGATCGTTTGTGCGAACACAAAAATCCACGTTTCCCAACGGCAGATAGTGCTGAGTAAACACGATCTACAGCCGGGAAAAAAATGAGTTGTGGGGAAGAGCGATGGGATAAGTGATCACTCCTTCCCAGCTCTGGAAGGTCTTGTTCCTTCGCAACAATCTGCTGTAATATCATCCAGTGTAAAGAGACCTTTAGGATGTGTCTGACTAATATTGGCTTTTCTAATGTGAATGCCCTGTGTGTAATTGCTCTGCCATAAAGGGGTTATCCCATCTTAGACAATGGGGGCATATCGCTAGGATATGCCCCCATTGTCTGATAGGTGCAGGTCCCACCTCTGGGACCCGCACCTACAAGGAGAACGGAGAGGAGAAAGTTAAGGAGGGTGCACTGCGCATGCGCAGCCGCCCTTCATTCATTTCTATGGAGCCGTCGAAAATAGCCGAGCGCATGTGCGGTGCGCTCCCATTAATTTCAATGGGAGAGGCGGGGAGCTGCGCCTGGTGGTGGACGGACCCCGGGAAACCCGGGGTCCTACAGCCACAACTCTCCCCGGCTCCGTTCTCCTTGTAGGTGCGGGTCCCAGAGGTGGGACCCGCACCTATAGGACAATGGGGGCATATCCTAGCGATATGCCCCCATTGTCTAAGATGGGATAACCCCTTAAAGTATCACGGTACTAAAAGCTTTCCTATACCAAAAGGCTAATGCTTATGATATTAATGTTCATCTGTTCCCGCACTGTTTAAAGACATAAATAAAAATTTGATCTGATTAAAAAAAAAAATCAAAGAGAGTACCAATCTACATCTCCCCATTATGGAATTCTTGGTCCCCTACCCCCTGCCCCATTCTCATCATTTGAATGAGAGAAAATTGGCAAGACCCTTAAAGGGGTTGTCACACTTACTAATGTATTATTATCCAGATTGCTTCCTTTGCTTGCTCGATTCATTTTCCATCACATTATACACTGGTCATTTCCATGGTTATGACCACCCTGTAATCCAGCAGCGGTGGTTGTGCTTGCACACTATAGGAAAAAGCACTAGCCCATGTGTGGTCCCACAGTCCCAACCACCAGAGAGGCCTGCGCTTTTTCCTATTGCAGGGTGGTCATAACCATGAAAAAAAGCTGTGTATAATCTTATGGAAAAATGAATCCATCCAGGAAAGGAAGCAACATGGATAATAACAATACATTAGTAAGTATTCCAGCTTGATAAATGGCCACCAAATTGAGCCCGAAAAGTCGCAATAAGCAATAAATGTTACTCTGAGATTGTACCACTGGTAAAATAAATGTTAAATAGAAGCTATATGCCGTCCTTGGTGTGCTGTCTCCAAACCACTGATATAAGTCATTTATAGACACCTCGGGTGGAAGGCGTCTGAAAGGGGACGTGCACCCACAAAAGCCACGGATAAGATGTGTGCTGAGGTCTTGCTGTGATTAGAATACATTAGTAAGTGGCTTATATTAACTTCCTCTACATAATAAATGCTATTTGCTGAAGTGAGACAACACCGTTAAACCTTCTTTCTCCCTGTTCTTTGAAGTAGGAACCATCTCACATCACTCATAAGGGACAGGGCATCATGAGCTTAAGCCCTCCTCTCAGTGAGCTATGTTGTATCCTAACTATTGATTCATATTGAATAGGAATGAGTAATCCTATAAATGCTATAAAAAATAATCTACATTGTATGAGGAATAAACCGTCTTCAGTCTTTTTGGACCATCCTTACCTCCACCTTCTGAGGAGTTTCATAATCCAGCATATAGGAGGAGGTGAAGAAGCATCAGGCTCATCATTGCTACATGCCCTGTACAGCGACATACACACAGTAATTCCACTAGGCATCAGAAACTGAGTGAAAAATAGATATAAAATGGAATCACTCATCCAAAGGTGCAAATACACATACATTTTTGCCCACAAGTCCGTTAGTTTTTGGCTTCATTTGTCAAGTATACAATGAGTATGGACACCTCTAGGTCCCACTGTCTGCTTATTCTTGAGCATAAATTAGATCAGCCATGGGGTTTGTTGATGATCCTCTTTTATGTTCACTGTTAAGTAAGCATATCTAGAGTCAAATAGCAGAATAACCTACAGGTAAAATGTTAAATAAGGCTGGGGCTATACAGCAACATGTGTCACACAACATGAAGACTTTGCATCCAATGAGGTCATGATGCGAAATACTGATACTGTGACCCAACAGTTGCAATAAAATCCAACTCCAACAGGATTATTGTTTGTAGGCCTTTGCATGCGACTTTGCCAAATTATTAATGTTGTGACATAAAGAATTATAAAGGTTGAGCACTTACCACCTGGACCCCAGGGAGAAACAGATAAGCCAGAGTGATAATGAACGCCTGAGTAATTTATTATTAAAATATGCAGATAATATGACATAAACTGATAATTAAAAAAGATAAAATGTGATAAATACACAAAAAATTACAATAAATGTAGAACAATATAAAATCTCAAATAGTGGCTGAGGTAGTTGTATGTAGCAGCAATATATATTGACAGCATAGATGGACTCACCGTCCCGAAATATAGCAGTATGGGTCTTCCAATATATAGTTGGAATGTTCAATTCTGAGACATCGATGTTAGATGGTAATAATAATCGTAACTAATATCACATATAATGTTCCCAGCTCGATTATTTGTTATTGATGTGCTGGCAATAGAAAGTTTGGCATAAAATCGCTGACTGATATGTGAAAGGCCGATTCATTGGCCTGGATTTGTGGGAGGGGCTGGCCTGCCTACTTCAACGGCTTGCGCCCCTCCCACCTTGTACGTCGTTCAGCGTTCTGGTTGAGCACGTACCTGGCATCGATCCTGCAGGCGACGGTAAGGAACATTCGGGTCCGGTCAGCACGGTCGGCCCCTTGGTGAGTGGGGACCCCGTGCTCCGGACAGTGCATGACCGGAGGGGAGCTCTTCTCCTCCCCCCCTCGTGGTGCCGGTGAGATCGCTGGCAGCTGGGGGCGGTGCACGCCGAGGAGCTCTCCGCTCCGGCAATGTGTCAGGAGGCCGCGCTGACTCCCCTCGCAGCGGAGCGCGCAGCGGAGCGCGCAGCGGGCGGCGGGCCAGCCCCTTAGGCGAAGGGGGGCTCCCCCGCACTGTGCGTTCTGCTTGGGAGCAGGGCGGCCTCCCACGTGGCACGCTCGTTTGTCCGGCGGGGGGCGGAGTCAGGATGTTTCGGGCCTCCCCCCGCCCGGCTTGTGTCAGGGGGTTGCGCTGGGTCCCCACGTGGTGGAGCGCCCAGCCGGCGGAGGGTCAGCCCCTTAGGCTATGGGGGTCCCCCGCTCTGGGCGCTCTGCCTGGGTGCAGTGCTGCCCCCCTCGTGGCACGCTTATTTCCCGGCGGGGGGTGGGGCTTTGATGTTTAGAGCCTCCCCCTGCCCGGCTCTATGTCAGGGGGTTTGCGCCGTGTCCCCACATGGTAGGGTGCCCAGCCGGCGGAGGGTCAGTCCCTCAGGCTATGGGGGGCTCCCCCGCACTGGGCGCTCTGCCAGGGAACGGTGCGGCCCCCCACGTGGCAACATTTCACTGACTGGTGGGGGCGGGGCCCACGTTAGCCGGGCTACCCCCCTTACCGGTCCATGCCAGGGAGCAGCGCTGCTCCCCACGTGATAGAAGCGCCCGGCCGGCAGGTGGGTCGGCCCATGGAGATCTAAGGGCCCCCCCGCACCGGGCACTCTATCAGGGAGTCGCGCGTGCTCCCCACGTGGCTCACGAATGGCGTCCGTGTGGGGTGGAGGCCACCGAGCAGAGAGTATTCCCCCGCGCCGTCCCTCGATGCCTGGGAGTTTCGCGCTCCCCACGTGGTTATCGTTGGGGGGGCGTGGGCGGCGCGGTGGTCCCGCCCCTCACCCGCTTTAAAGTCTGGCACGGGCCGCCGTGCCGCTTAGATAGGCAGGGATCCGTGATTACTCTAAGGTCGGTCAGGGGGAACGGGCGTTAGCCGTCGGCTGGCCTCCTCCTACCGGCTGCTCTCTAGGTTCACTACCACGTCTTCATGTCTTACTTTTCGCTTGGTTGTTTGCTTCGCATGCGCATCCAGAGTTGATGCTTATTGTTTTGCTTCTAGGTCATAGTCGGTCTTACTTACGTCCTGAGGTTGTGGCCTGTCGGTAAGGTAGTAGGGGTACAGGCGGGGGTAGGGGGTGAAGAGGCCGTACTAGCGGGGTCGTGTCTCATGCTCTGTCTCACGTTCAGGTTTCATTGTTTTCTAACTCCCCGCGGTGGTCTTTCTGTAGTTTTCCAAGCCGGTAAGTATATCATGTTCTCTCTGCATGGTACTTATGGGTGTCGGTTACGGTCCACTTCCTCACGATCCTTCTGGTGTCAATGTGCGGAGCTTCACGGGGGCGGGTCACCTTTTATACACGGCTGGGCTGGTCACTGGTGCTGGCGGTCGTCCAGTGTTGCTGGTCATTTACGTTACTGTTTCCACAGCTGTGATGTCGCACGCATCGGACATTGTCGAGGCGTCCGTGGATGAGAATGTGGCAGGAGTGTCTGAAGGGGGCAGTTTACCGTCTCTGAGAGCTTGGACTATCCCTAGGCTCATGTCGGAACTAACAAAGAAGGGTATCCCCTTCCCGGCTGCCGCCAGGAAGGCGGAATTATATCGGTTATGGAAAGACTCTGTGGCCTCCAGTCAAGACGTACTCCCCATGTCCACGGTGCAAACATCGCTCGCGCAGCTACATGTCATGCTGAACGGCCTTACGGCAGCTGTAACTTCCTTACAAGCGAGGTTGGAGTCAGGGCCGGCCTTAGGTGTTCAGGCGCCCTGTGCGAGATAACCTTGTGGCGCCCCCCCCCCCCCCCCAAAAAAAAAAAAAACACTGCTTGTTGCTGGCATCATGGCATAGGCTGGCTGACTATCCAACCAAGTAGTTACCAGCCCTCACACCCCAAAGGCCGGTGTAATGTTATACTTCCCTAGTTCGTGAGATTTCCCTACCCTCGTCACTTCCGGTCGCACCGGACATGACGTGAGGAGGTGTGCCGCGCAGGCGCACAACGACAGGTTAGGGAAATTTCACAGCAGAGTGCGCATGCGCCAGGAGCCTCGCCGGCGGTTAGGGTAGGGAAAAACTATGGGCCAATGCGCAGGCGCAGTGATCGGATGGATGTTCTCAGCTGAACACCGGCCGACACTGCGCATGCATCGGGAGCCTCACCAGCGGTTAGGGAAGGGAAAAATTACGTACGGGCCAGTGCTTTTTCCCTACCCTAACCGCTGGTGAGGCTCCCAGCGCATGCGCAGTGTCGGCCGGTGTCCAGCTGAGAAAATTCGTTTCCAATGTAGTATTAATAACTAAACAATTAAATAATAAACATATTGCATTGTCTACTTACCGCCAGGACAATTAGATGATCTGGACTCTGGCTGCAGTCTGGCTCTGGGGACTCCATTGTCACTCTCTTCCCCCCCCCCTCCCTCTCTTGTCACTCTTTCCCCCCCCCCTTCCCTTGTCACTCTCATTATCCCCGCCCTCCCTTGTCACTCTCATTATTTCCCCCCCCATCACTCTCATTATTTCCCCCCCCATCACTCTCATTATTTCCCCCCCCATCACTCTCATTATTTCCCCCCCATCACTCTCATTATTTCCCCCCCATCACTCTCATTATTTCCCCCCCCATCACTCTCATTATTCCCCCCCCATCACTCTCATTATTCCCCCCCCCATCACTCTCATTATTCCCCCCCCCATCACTCTCATTATTTCCCCCCCCCCATCACTCTCATTATTTCCCCCCCCATCACTCTCATTATTTCCCCCCCCATCATTCTCATTATTTCCCCCCCCATCACTCTCATTATTTCCCCCCCCATCACTCTCATTATTTCCCCCCCCATCACTCTCATTATTCCCCCCCCCCATCACTCTCATTATTCCCCCCCCCCCATCACTCTCATTATTCCCCCCCCCATCACTCTCATTATTCCCCCCCCATCACTCTCATTATTCCCCCCCCCATCACTCTCATTATTCCCCCCCCCCCATCACTCTCATTATTTCCCCCCCCCCATGTCACTCTCTTTCTTTCCTCCCCCCTCCCCACTCTCTTTCTTTCCTCCCCCCTTGTCACTCTCTTTCTTTCCTCCCCCCTCCCCCCTTGTCACTCTCTTTCTACTCCCACCTCCACCTCTAGTGTAGCGTGGCCGAGCTCTGTTAGGTCCGCGGTACAGGAGCATTTGTTTCCTGTACCCGGCCGGACTGACAGGAAGTGCACACTAAGTGAGCACTTCCTGTCAGTCCGGCCGGGTACAGGAAACAAAAGCTCCTGTACCGCGGACCTAACAGAGCTCGGCCACGCTACATTAACAGGCGCAGGATTCTTTAGACTAGAGCGGCAAGCGCTCAGCCTCAGCCACTCAGGCGGCGCAGAATGAGGGGCGCCGCCAGCCGCCCCCAACTTATATAAGCAACTTTTTTTTTTTTAAACCGCAACGGGCGCCGGGCGCCCCCTGCTGAATATAGGAGGAGGGGGGGGGGGAGAAAACATAAGTGCCGCCTCGCCTGCCCATATTACATTGCGGGCTGTCGGCCGCCCGGCGCCCCTGTTGCTATGGCGCCCTGTGCGGCCGCACAGCCCGCACACCCCAAAGGCCGGCCCTGGTTGGAGTCAGTTGAGTCTCGCGACTCGGTCGTTCCTGCTCCCCCCCCTGACGTTCCGGTAGCCACTACCTCTGCTCTAGGGGAAACCCGTACTGCCCTGGCTGTTCCCAATGTGGCGCCCTCTCATTTTGTCCCGACCAACGTCAGGAAAGACATCCTAGAGGGTAGGGATGTTAACCTTGCATCTTTACTGATAGCTTCCAGGGATCTGTCCGATAACAAGGTTATAGCTTGCGGGGAAGTCTCGGTGGTACTGAGAGGCCGCGACCACAGGCTTAACCGCAAGTTAACCATTCCCGAATTTGTCATGGCTTTTAGCCTTTTCAGAGATGTTATATGTTCGGCTAGGCCGGATAGGAGGGAGGAGCTTGATCTGTACTTTTTTTGTGTGACGGAGTTGGGTCATAAGTATTGTGGGGATGTGCTCGTGGTAGGCTACGGTAGCGGCGGCAGTATTGAGGCAATCATAGACAGTCTTTGTGATACACTGTGACTTTATTCACACCAACGGCATAACAGGCAATGTGCAGACCACACAGGTGCATATCCACATAGTGCATAAAACAAAAGTCCTTCCATAGAAAATAAACAGCAGGTTTGAGTCACCTTGTTTTGGACAGGCCACAGCAGTTCTGCAGGCTTCTAGGCTATCTGCCTTTGTCTCCCTCAGGCCAGAGCCCCTTCGGCTCGTAGCACCACAGGTCCCAGGGCTATCCTTCAATGTGTGCTGCGCCCAGACTCTCCTTCACCAGCACTCACTCTGTCTGTGGAAATCTCCAGCACAGCAAGACACACCCCACCCCCATCATCAGCAGGCTGGGTTCTTAAAGGCCCAGCTCCACCAAAAACCTGGGCTGGCCGTGGGGAACAGTAAGAACCGGCCCGGACACGCTGCGCCAGCTGCTGTAACCGCAATGATCCGGTTCTTACTCCACCGAGGCCAGGACCTCTGGTGGCACGTATCGTCCGTCCATTATTATTCCGGGGACTCTCCTACATATCCCCCCCCTTTGTTCACCCCTGAGGGCTTGAACATACCGTTCAAGCCTGAGGGGGTGAACACACGCACAGCAGTGTACCCGGGACAGGGCATCTGCGTTCCCCTGTAAGCGGCCGGCCCTGTGCTCAACAGTGAACTTAAAGTTTTGGAGGGACAAGAACCACCTGGTAACCCGAGCGCTCCCCTCCTTAGCCCGACTCATCCACTGGAGAGGGGAGTGGTCGGTCACCAGACAGAACCTTCTCCCCAGAAGGTAATATCTGAGAGACTCGAGTGCCCACTTGATGGCGAGGCACTCTCTCTCCACAATGCTATACCGGGTTTCTGCTGGGGTAAGCTTGCGGCTTAGAAAAACCACGGGGTGCTCTTCCCCGTTGAGCTCTTGGGAAAGCACAGCCCCTAGTCCTACTCCCGAGGCATCTGTTTGAACTACAAACTCCCGCTTGAAGTCGGGCGTCACCAGAACTGGGGACTCACATAGGGCCGACTTCAAACGGGAGAACGCCTCCTCCTCCTTCTCCCCCCAGCGAACCATCACCGACTTTCTACCCTTCAAGAGGCCGGTTAACGGGGCTGCCAAGGTGGCAAAATGGGGAATGAACCTCATGTAGTACCCAATCAGGCCCAAAAATGACCGTACTTGCTTGGACGTACGAGGCCTGGGCCAATTCCGGATTGCTTCAACTTTATTTACTTGGGGCCTAATGACTCCGCGTCCAATCACATACCCCAAATAGCGAGCTTCCTCTAGTCCCACCGAGCATTTTTTTGGGTTGGCAGTTAACCCCGCCTTCCTTAGAGAATCTATCACTGCCTGAAGTTTTGACAAATGACCCTCCCAGTCAGGGCTAAACACGACTATATCATCCAGATACGCGGAGGTATACTGGTGATGGGGCTTGAGGACGACATCCATCAGACGCTGGAACGTAGCCGGAGCGCCATGTAACCCAAAAGGCAACACCCTATACTGAAAAAGCCCCTCCGGGGTGACAAAGGCCGTCTTCTCCTTTGCCGCCTCCGTCAGAGGTACCTGCCAGTAGCCCTTCGTGAGATCTAGGATCGAAAAATACCGGGCTTTTCCCAGCCGCTCTATCAACTCGTCTACCCGAGGCATGGGATAGGCGTCAAATTTTGATACCTCATTCAATTTCCTAAAATCATTACAGAACCGTAATGAACCATCCGGTTTGGGAATAAGGACAATCGGGCTAGCCCACTCGCTCTTTGACTCTTCTATGACCCCTAGACGTAGCATCGATCTTACCTCCTGCGAAATGGCCTGTCGCCGAGCCTCCGGTACTCGGTATGGTCTTAGGCGGACTTTCACCCGGGGCTCGGTGATAATGTCATGCTCGATCAAGGTGGTACGTCCAGGAAGGTCAGAGAATACGTCCCTATTCCGACTAACAAATTCTTTTACCTCTTGTGCTTGTTTGGTCGACAGTCCGTCCCCTATCGTCACCCCAGCGGCGCTCTCCGGAACACCTGGTGACCCCGGGTCACTCCCTGACGTCCCGACAGAGGGCGGGCTGTCTACAAACAAATTCTCTCTGTCTCTCCAAGGTTTTAGTAGATTCACATGATATACCTGTTCGGGCTTCCGCCTCCCTGGCTGGTATATCCTGTAATCAACTGGGCCCACCTTCTCCTTAACTTCATAGGGTCCTTGCCACCGGGCCAAGAATTTACTCTCGACCGTGGGCACGAGTACAAGAACTCGGTCCCCCGGGTGAAATGTCCTTACCCGGGCGGTTCGGTTATATACCCGACTCTGGGCCAGTTGTGCCGCTTCCATGTGCTCACGGACGATCGGCAACACGACCCCTATTCGGTCCTGCATTTTTCCTATGTGCTCTATCACACTTTTATGAGGCGTAGGCTGTTGCTCCCATGCTTCCTTAGCGATATCCAGTAGCCCACGGGGATGTCGCCCATATAACAACTCAAAGGGCGAGAACCCCGTGGACGCCTGGGGCACCTCCCGTACCGCAAACAAAACATAGGGCAACAGTAAGTCCCAATCCCTCCCGTCCTTAGCCACGACTCTTTTTAGCATGGACTTCAGGGTCTTATTAAACCGTTCTACTAACCCATCGGTTTGGGGATGGTAGACGGACGTGTGCAGGTGTTTAATATTTAATAGCTTACACAATTCCTTTGTTACTTTGGACATAAAGGGTGTCCCCTGGTCCGTCAGAATCTCCTTTGGTATCCCCACCCGGGCAAACATACTCATGAGCTCTTTAGCTATTACCTTGGCCGACGTATGGCGCAATGGGACCGCCTCCGGATAGCGAGTGGCATAGTCTAACACTACCAGGATGTGTTGGTGACCTCGGGCTGACTTAATAATGGGGCCTACCAGATCCATGGCGATCCTTTCGAAGGGCACCTCTATAATGGGCATAGGTACCAGTGGACTGCGATAGTGAGGTTGGGGGCTAGTCAGCTGACACACTGGACAGGACTGACAGAACCTCCGGACTTCCTCATATATCCCAGGCCAATAGAACCGTTGTAGAATTCGCTCCAGCGTTTTCTTAACCCCTAGATGACCACCCAACACATGCGCATGCGCTAAATCCAAGACCATTCGCCGGTAAGGCTGGGGCACCACCAGTTGTTCCACCACCTCCTGCCTCACCTTGTCTACCCTATATAACAGGTCCTGGTTATAGGCCAGGTGAGGAAATACGGTATCGGCGCCGGGACGCTGGGCAACACCATTAACCACCGACACACCTTCTCTAGCCCGCAATAACGTCGAATCCTGGAGCTGTGCGGTCCCGAAGGTTTCTCGGGGTACCGCCAGATCCAGGATGGACGAACTTTCTACTGTCTCACCCGTCAATACTTCTAGGGGAAACCGGTCAGGGTTACACTCTACCTCCTCTACGGTGACCCCTACAGCTGGGGTCCCTGCCTCGGGGTCCTCGGGCTCGGGACCTGGACATTTTCCTTCCCCATAGGTAGGCAACCCGTTCCTCCACAAAGTCCAGAACAGGGGAAAGTCCCTCCCCAATATTGCGGCATAAGGGAGCCGTCTCCCCACCCCGACGACATGTGGTACCTCCTTTCCACACACTGCCAGGGTAACCTTAGTGGTGGGATACTCCCTGCGATCCCCATGTATACAGACAATGGTAAGGGTTCGCCTTTCTGGGAGTTTTTCCGTTACCAGCGACTCATGGACCAGAGTTACCAGGCTCCCAGAGTCCAGCAGGGCCTGCACGGAGTGTCCATTAACAACGACATCACACACCGGAGGGTTGTCCGCCGCCAGCAGGGGGTCAGCTATATACACCGGTTGGGCATAAAAAGAGGACCGGCGAGCGAACCCGCAGTCCATGGGTTCGGATGCCCTAGGGCAGTTGGATGCCACATGTCCCCAGTCCTGACAATGCCAACATCTGATCCTCGCAGCCTCCCTCCTCCCCAGGGTATTCCTCCCACGGACTGGAGATCCACTCCCCTCCTTATGTGGTGGGATCCCTTTTTCAGGATCCCAAGATAAAAAAGAGATAATTTTGAACCTTTTTCTTACGGCGCTGAAAGCAGGAGCCAAATTGCCATGTGGTATTATTTAAAAAGGAAAATAGCTGTTTTATTCTTTTTGTCAACGCGTTTCAAGGGCTCACAGCCCTCTTCATCAGGACAATAAAAGCATTTTTCAGGATCCCGGGTCGGCAACGGGGGCTGACGTGACTTCGGTAGTACCGCTGAGTCCCGCACCAAATCCTGAGTGGCCATATACCTCTCCACCAGGCTAACCAGTTGTTCCAGGTTGCCTGGATCGCCTTGTCCCACCCAGCGCTGTATGGCTCTCGGGAGGGTACGCACGAACCTGTCGACCACGACCCTTTCAACCATCTGAGAAGTGCTCAATATTTCAGGCTGAAGCCATTTTTTTACTAGGTGAAGTAAGTCATAGGCTTGTGACCGGGCGGGTTGGGACTCGGCAAACACCCACTGATACACCCTGTGCGCTCGCACATTGTTGTTTACCCCCAACCTTGCCAACACCTCAGTTTTTAGCCTCTCATAGTCCTTGGCCTCATCGCAGCTGAGGTCAAAATAGGCCTTTTGTGCGTCCCCCACCAGAAAAGGCGCCACCACCTCGGCCCACTGCTCCAACGGCAGCCTCTCTTGCTCCGCGGTTCTTTCGAATACCATCAGGAATGCCTCTATATCATCTCCCGGACCCATTTTCCTCAGGGCGGATCGGACTTTGTCCCTGGCGGTAGACACAGTCGGGGTTGTCGCAGTTGAAACTCCTTGCAGGGATGTTCGCACCGACTCTTGCATGGCTACCAGCTGCTGCATTAGGAGATTGTTTGTTTGCTGCTGTGCACACATAGCCTCATCATGTCTTTCCTTCTGAGCCTGCAATGCCTGTTGCTGCTGTACATTACTCTGAATCAGGTGCTTAATGGCCTCCTCCATCTTGTCAGGAACCATAAAACTTGCAGGCCTGATATATGACATGCAGTCCAACACAACTTTTGCCTCAGGCCTGCCTCACTGCAGGAATGCCCGCTCCAAGCCACCAATTGTGGGGATATGCTCGTGGTAGGCTACGGTAGCGGCGGCAGTATTGAGGCAATCATAGACAGTCTTTGTGATACACTGTGACTTTATTCACACCAACGGCATAACAGGCAATGTGCAGACCACACAGGTGCATATCCACATAGTGCATAAAACAAAAGTCCTTCCATAGAAAATAAACAGCAGGTTTGAGTCACCTTGTTTTGGACAGGCCACAGCAGTTCTGCAGGCTTCTAGGCTATCTGCCTTTGTCTCCCTCAGGCCAGAGCCCCTTCGGCTCGTAGCACCACAGGTCCCAGGGCTATCCTTCAATGTGTGCTGCGCCCAGACTCTCCTTCACCAGCACTCACTCTGTCTGTGGAAATCTCCAGCACAGCAAGACACACCCCACCCCCATCATCAGCAGGCTGGGTTCTTAAAGGCCCAGCTCCACCAAAAACCTGGGCTGGCCGTGGGGAACAGTAAGAACCGGCCCGGACACGCTGCGCCAGCTGCTGTAACCGCAATGATCCGGTTCTTACTCCACCGAGGCCAGGACCTCTGGTGGCACGTATCGTCCGTCCATTATTATTCCGGGGACTCTCCTACAGTATGGAGGGGTTTCGTTTTATGACTACCATTGTTCCTTTTCGGCCAAGGCAGCAGCGGCTTTTACTCAGTTTGGTTATGTTACAGATTGGTCCAACTTGGATACTGAATTATTTTGCCGGCATTTCGCAGGTCTTAAAGCTCCCTCCTGTTCGGCCTGTCAGTCCATCTTCCACTCTACCGAGTGGTGCCACAAATCAGCCAGCAGTGCTCAGTCTTTCCCTTCCGGCTCGTCGGCTGGGCCTCTCGATGTGTTCAGACCTCCCAGCTCAGTCGACAAGTTAGGCCGGCCCATCGTGCAGTTGGGTAGGTCACAGATTTGTAATAATTTGAATTTCGGGTCTTGTAATTTTGGTCAATGCCGTCTTCTACATATCTGTACCAATTGCTTTAGGGCCCACCCCAGAGCCGCATGCTCATTAAAATCAGTTAAAGCCTACATGAGTGTGGTCAATACCGATTGTTTACTAGAGCTTTTGCAGGGACACCATAATCCAGGGTTCGTGCAGTTTCTAGTTGCTGGATTCTGCAAGGGCTTTCATACGGGGTTGATCAAGACACCCGAATACACGTATGAGTGCAGGAATCTCCAGTCTGCCGACAGGAACCCCGAGTCTGTTGACAAACTAATCGAGTCCGAGCTGGGTAAGGGTTTCTTGATTGGTCCTTTCAAGGTGCCCCCCTTTCAGCGATGGAGAGTCAGTCCTGTGGGGGTAGTCACGGGCAAATTCAGTAAGAAGGAGAGACTCATCATTGACCTGTCAGCCCCACATGGTTCCCATGTCCCTAGTCTTAACTCCCTCATCCCTTCTGAGGAAGTGGGTATGAGGTATTCTTCCATCGATCAGGCCATCGCCATTATTTTACAGTTAGGGCCCGGAGCGATGTTGTCCAAGGCTGATATTTCGGACGCCTTTAAGTTACTTCCCATTATGCCAGCGCTCTGGCAGTGGCACGGCATTAAGTGGAAAGACCAATATTGTTTCTCCACCAAGCTCACCTTCGGTTCTAAGAGCAGCCCCTGGCTCTTTGATCAGCTGGCTCAGGCCCTTCATTGGATATTAGAACAAAAAGTCCGCTGCGAGTTTGTCATCCATTATCTTGATGACTTCCTGCTGATTGAGAGGCCAGGGGCAGCTCCACTAGGCTTGGGGAAGTTACTGAGGTGTTTCTCTCAGCTAGGTGTACCAGTCTCCCCCAAGAAAGTCGAAGGCCCGTCCACAGTCATCACCTTCCTGGGCATTGAGCTTGACTCGCAGGGCATGTTAGCCAGGTTGCCGTCAGACAAGTTGGCTAGGATTAGGGAAGTCATCCACAGGTTTTCAGTCACAACGGTGGTCACCAAGGCGGACTTACAGTCGCTACTGGGCATGTTGAATTTCGCCATGCGCATTATCCCGCAGGGCAGGTCTTTCATCTCCCGGTTGCTGGTGCTTCTCGCCACGGCCCCGGAACAGGACAGCCCAGTGCGTCTGGACAGTCAGGCCTTGGCAGACCTTCACATGTGGGACCACTTTCTTTGCCAATGGAATGGGGTTTCTTTGTTTATCCCTGAGTTGACCAGCCAATCCCCGGTAGTGTTTTCTGATGCAGCTGCTAGTTCAGGGTTTTCTGCTATTTTCGGCACCCACTGGGTCGCAGACGAATGGCCGGCTGAGGTCAGACAGATCCCAGGTTTCCTACATACCTCAGCGCTGTTCGAACTGTACCCCATCGTGGTAGCCGCCCATGTGTGGGGCAGTAACTGGGTCAATCGCTCTGTCTTGTTTGTTACTGATAACGCTGCGGTGGTTGACGTTTTGAATAGTGGGTTGTCTAAATCCTTGTATGTCATGTGTCTCTTGAGACATTTAGTTCAACTCTCCCTTCATTATCATTGTCTGTAGCACGCATGTACCAGGCTCACAAAACGTGGCTGCTGACGCCTTATCTAGGGCTAATTTCTCCCTTTTCTTTCAGGTCATGCCAGAGGCAGATGTCGTGGGTGCTACCGTCCCTCCCCACGAGTCATTAGTACTAATGTGACCAGACACCTAGAGACGGCCCACGCCTTAATAGCCAAGTCCCTGTCACAAAACACGACCAGGGCGTATAACACCGGGTGGAGGGTGTTTTGTAGGTTTCAGCAGGAGTGTCCTCAGGGGGAGTCCAGTTTCGTGGAGTATATCCTTACTTTCATTGGCTACTGCCACGCAGAGCTTAGGCTATCCCATACCACAGTGAAGACATACTTGTCGGGGGTGCAGCATTTCCTTTCGGTCAGTCATCCCGAACGGGCATCGGTTTTTTCCATACATGCCGTCAAAGCTGCATTGAGGGGTCTGGGCAGATGTGGATCTGGAGGCCAAGTGCGCAGACAAGCTGTCACCGGGCTCCTTTTCCGCAACTTGTCCGACGTCCTGGATAGGAGCCCTTTCGGGGCCTTGCCTAGCCTGGTGCTTAAGTCCGCTATTTATTTAGCCTTCTATGGTTTCTTAAGACCGGGGGAGTTCACTTGTTCTCCTGGTAGTGACAGGTTTCTCACGGTCAGCCAGTTGGTTCAGTGCACCGAGGGTTACGTGCTACTACTCAGGACGTCCAAAACCTCGCAGACGGGTCCCCCAGTTCCGGTGTCTTTTTTCCCCACGGCTCATCAGTGGTGCCCCGTTGCAGTCCTCCGTCAGTTGCAGTCAGCGTTATCTGGGCACGGGCCGGATAGTCCTTTACTGCCATTCAGGAGTGATGCCACTCACTACTCATCAGTTCGTGTCCCATGTACGCTCCTTAGTGGCCAGTCTGGGCGGTGATCCAGCCGCAATCTCAGGACACTCATTTCGTATAGGTGCCGCGTCCGCGGCCTCTAAGAATCAGGTGCCAGCGCATGTCATCCAGAAGTTAGGGCGTTGGCGCTCCGCGTATTTTAGCCGATATGTACCTCATCCCAAAACTGAGATGTCTATGGCTTTTCAAAGTTTGGTTTTGTGAGTTATGTTGTAATAAATTATTCCTGCTAACCAGTGTGTCTTTTGCCCTATTTCAGGCGTCCCCACTACGGCGCGGTTGCGGCACAACTCTAACCGCTGAGGGACAGGGTAGTTAGGTAGGGCAGGGACGCTCCTCTGGTTGCCACGACCACAAGTGAAAGGCCGATTCATTGGCCTGGATTTGTGGGAGGGGCTGGCCTGCCTACTTCAACGGCTTGCGCCCCTCCCACCTTGTACGTCGTTCAGCGTTCCCCACCCACCCACCCTTACTGTTTACTACTCTCAGAAGGGATGCCCTCTTTCAGGCGTCCCCACTACGGCGCGGTTGCGGCACAACTCTAACCGCTGAGGGACAGGGTAGTTAGGTAGGGCAGGGACGCTCCCCTGGTTGCCACGACCACAAATTATGATTAAACTTCCCAGTGTAAGGTGATTGTATTGGCGTCCGACTTACGCACACAGTGGCGTCCCACGTGGCCTGCAATGTCGGATACAGCGGTACCTGGTTTCAAGTTGTCAGCTGCAACGACTCAAACGATTCGACGGTCACTTCTCTGTACGGTCTCCAGTTGCCTTCTGGACTGTCTCCAACCATGGGGATTGTTCAGGTAATATCACCCAATTGTCAGGACCGAATATTTAAATCGCGGCATTCCTTATATGCCAAATAAGAATCGAACCTCTATGATGTTGAACCTTGCATGAATCGGGGTCCAAATCCAGAGAAGGCAGATAAATAATTGTCCATCAGCTGATGTGCAGGTCTCTAAACATCCAGACACTTTTTGGGGTCTTTTCCTGGCCCCTTCCTCAGTCTGAGGAAGGGGCCAGGAAAAGACCCCGAAACGCGTCTGGTTGTTTAGAGACCCGCACATCAGCTGATGGACAATTATTTATTGTCCACAGGCGTTACGGGAGTAAAGGTGGGAGCCATCGGGTGCAGACTCCTTACCTGAAGACTAAGGATTGGCTGGTGTTATCCAGTTTCTGAGGTATCCGGTGGTGCAGGGGGAGTGTGCTGCAAAGTAGGGGGAGCTGAAGAGGACGCAAGCCTGACTGTGAGCGGGGTTAGCAGGGGAAAAGCCGTGTGTCTTCATGGTTGGAAGGAGAAAAGGGGAAAGGAGAAGCAGGCTATGGTAATTGGGGGTTACTATTGTGTATCCTAGTTGCTCTGCACGATCTGCAGGCTAGCACATCTGAGAAGGAGGTGTGCGGGGTCTGAAAGGAGACCTGAGGGAGAACAAGGTGGTATAAGAAGCAGAGTGGAAGGGACTAGAGGACTGGGGATTGAGTAAATTAATGAACTATAAGAATATGAACAAGATGAACTAACCCCACTAAGTAATCCTGCTAGTAAACAGCTTGGCTAATTGAACTACACTAAGGCCCCTTTCACACGGGTGACTTTTCCCGCGCGGGTGCAATGCGTGAGTTGAACGCATTGCACCCGCACTGAATCCGGACCCATTCATTTCTATGGGGCTGTGCATATGAGCGGTGATTTTCACTCATCACTTGTGCGTTGAATACAGAATGCTAGGTAAAATAGGGCTGGAGGGGTTAAAAAAATAAATAAATAAATTTAACTCACCTTAATCCACTTGTTCGCGCAGCCGGCATCTCTTCTATCTTCATCTGTGAGGAAAAGGATCTTTGATGACGTCACTACGCTCATCACAGGGTCCATCACATGATCCATCACCATGGTGATGGATCATGTGATGGACCATGTAATGAACGCAGTGACGTCATCAAAGGTCCTATTCCTCAAAGAAGAAGACAGAAAAGATGCCGGCTGCGCAAACAAGTGGATTAAGGTGAGTTAAATTATTTTTTATTTTTCTGAACCCCTCCAGCCCTATTTTACTTAGCATTCTGTATTCAGAATGCTATTATTTTCCCTTATAACCGTGTTATAAGGGTAAATAATACAATCTACACAACCTTGAACCCAAACCTGAACTTCTGTGAAGAAGTTCGGGTCTGGGTACAACAGTCAGTTTTTTATCACGCACGTGCAAAACACATTGCACCCGCGCGATAAAAATTGAACAACGGAACGCAATCACAGTCAAAACTAACTGCAATTGCATACCTACTCGCGCGCGTTTGCCGCAACGCATCCGGACCTTATCCGGACACGCTCGTGTGAAAGAGGCCTAAGTCTTATTACTCAGTTGAAAGCTCTGTTAATTCCTATTGCTAACTTCTACTAACTAAGTTAATGAAGCTGAACTTAACATCATGAGTGACCGTTAAAACAGGTCTGATATATGGCATTGCGGATGTGGCGCAGAAATTGTATGTTGAAATCTGTGAGCTGGAGAAGAATTGCTATTTTTGTGTTTCCTTGAGTGGATTTGCTCCTAAACAGCTTAATTAATTGAAGTATGCTAAGTGCCGCTACTCTCCTGAAACCTCTGCTAATATCTACTGCTAACTCCTGCTAACTAAGCTAACAAAGCTAAATTTACTCCCCTGAAATCTCTGGTAGCTCCTACTGTTAACCCCTACTAACTAAGGCTACTGGCGTTTTGGCTTTCAGTTTGTGAGATCTGTTCAGGGCTCTCACAAGGTCCAAAACGGATCGGTTTTGCTCTAATGCATTCTGAATGGAAAAGGATCCGCTCAGAATGCATCAGTTTGACTCCGTTCTGTCTCCATACCTCTTTGGAGGCGTTTTGGTGTCCGTCTGACGAAACTGAGCCAAACGGATCCATTTTGACACACAATGTAAGTCAATGGGGACGGATCTGATATCTATGACACAATCTGGCATAATAGAAAACTGATCCGTCCTCCATTGACTTTCAGTGGTGCTCAAGACGGATCCGTTTTGGCTATGTTAAAGATAATACAAACTGATCCGTTCTGAACGGATGCAGACGGTTGTATTATCTAAACAGATCCGTCTGTGCAGATCCATGATGGATCCGCACCAAACGCGAGTGTGAAAGTAGCCTAAGTTACAGAAGCTAAACTAAACAACAAGAGAGACCAATAAAATAAAACTGATATATGGCATTGTGGATGTGGCGCTAAAATTGTGAAATCTTGGAATTGGAGAAGAATCGCCACTTCTGTGTTTCTTTTAGTGAACTCTCTCCTAAACAATTTGACTACTTGAAATATGCTAAGTGCTGCTATTCCCCTGAGTTCTCTGCTAATATTCACTGCTAACCCCTGCTAACTAAGCAAATAAAGCTAAATTTACTCCCCTGAAATCTCCATCTACAGCTAACTCCAACTAAGTTACTGAAGCTGAATTTAACATCAAAAGTGACCGATAAAATAGGTCTGATATATGGTATTGTGAATGTGGTGCTGAAATTGTATGTTGAAATCTGGGAGTTGGAGAAGAATCGCCACTAGTGTTGAACGAGCACCAAAGTGCTCGGGTGCTCTGGCCGAACACATCGGAATGCTCGGGTGCTCTACCGAGCACCCGAGTATAATGGAAGTCAATGGGAGAACCCGAGCATTAAACCAGGCACCCCCTGCTCTGAAGAGGGGAGGGTGCCTGGTTCATAGGAAAAGGTCATAAATTGATGTAAACACCACAGAAATGGTTCTGGAACAGCATGGGGAGGATGTCTGGATGTATCTTGGACTCCCAGGTCGCTGCTGAGAACGATTTTGTCCAAATAGTACGCAACTTTTACAGACTGACAATAATACGCACAAAACCAAAGAGAAAATCGATTTTAGAGGAAATTTTTTTATGAAACATTATTTCCTATATATTTACTTGTATATAAAGTGCAAGTTCTGCCAAAAATGACAAGCAAGAGGCACTCCGATACAACCTGTATATCACATAAAGGAGGGCCTCATTCACATTGTGGCACAATTGTTCATGTAGTGGGACTCCTACACTCATAAAGCCTATGCACTAAGTGAAAGGGCTGCCAAATATTACAAGGAACCGGCACTCCAATACACCCTTTGTTACACATAAAGGAGGGCATCATACACACCCATAAAAAATTATGGTTGAGGGCCTGCTGCTGAGCTGACCCTCTAAAAAATTATATGCCAGGGCCTGAAGGTGGGCTGACTCCATAAAACATTATATGCGTGAGCCTGCATGTGAGCTGACCCTGTAAAAGATTGTAGGTGAGGGCCTGCTAGTGAGCTGACTCTCTAAAAGGTTGTAGGTGAGGTCCTGCAGGTGATCTGACCCTTTAAAACATTATATGAGAGGGCCTTCAGGTGAGCTGAACCTGTGAAAGTTTGTAAGTGCGGGCCTGCAGGTGAGCTGACCCTGTAAAAGATTGTAGGTGTGGGCCTGCTAGTGAGCTGACCCTCTAAAAGGTTGTAGGTGAGGTCCTGCAGGTGATCTGACCCCTTAAAACATTATATGAGAGGGCCTTCAGGTTAGCTGACCCTGTAAAAGATTGTAGGTGAGCTGACCTTCTAAAAAATTATATGCGAGGGCCTGCTGGTGAGCGGACCCTGTAAAACATTATATGCAAGGGCCTGCTGGTGAGCTGACCCTGTAAAAGATTTTAGATGCGGGCCTGCTGGTGAGCTGACCCTGTAAAACATTATATGCGAGGGCCTGCAGCTGAGCTGACCCTGTAAAACATTATATGCAAAGGACATATATGTGAGGGAATTATATGCGATGAATAAGCATGTTGATATGATGGAAGAGGAGGATGAGAAAAGGAAGATTCAACCATACAGGGAGTGCAGAATTATTAGGCAAGTTGTATTTTTGAGGATTAATTTTATTATTGAACAACAACCATGTTCTCAATGAACCCAAAAAAACTCATTAATATCAAAGCTGAATATTTTTGGAAGTAGTTTTTAGTTTGTTTTTAGTTTTAGCTATTTTAGGGGGATATCTGTGTGTGCAGGTGACTATTACTGTGCATAATTATTAGGCAACTTAACAAAAAACTAATATATACCCATTTCAATTATTTATTTTTACCAGTGAAACCAATATAACATCTCAACATTCACAAATATACATTTCTGACATTCAAAAACAAAACAAAAACAAATCAGTGACCAATATAGCCACCTTTCTTTGCAAGGACACTCAAAAGCCTGCCATCCATGGATTCTGTCAGTGTTTTGATCTGTTCACCATCAACATTGCGTGCAGCAGCAACCACAGCCTCCCAGACACTGTTCAGAGAGGTGTACTGTTTTCCCTCCTTGTAAATCTCACATTTGATGATGGACCACAGGTTCTCAATGGGGTTCAGATCAGGTGAACAAGGAGGCCATGTCATTAGATTTTCTTCTTTTATACCCTTTCTTGCCAGCCACGCTGTGGAGTACTTGGACGCGTGTGATGGAGCATTGTCCTGCATGAAAATCATGTTTTTCTTGAAGAATGCAGACTTCTTCCTGTACCACTGCTTGAAGGAGGTGTCTTCCAGAAACTGGCAGTAGGACTGGGAGTTGAGCTTGACTCCATCTTCAACCCGAAAAGGCCCCACAAGCTCATCTTTGATGATACCAGCCCAAACCAGTACTCCACCTCCACCTTGCTGGCGTCTGAGTCGGACTGGAGCTCTCTGCCCTTTACCAATCCAGCCACGGGCCCATCCATCTGGCCCATCAAGACTCACTCTCATTTCATCAGTCCATAAAACCTTAGAAAAATCAGTCTTGACGTTTCAGCTTGTGTGTCTTGTTCAGTGGTGGTCGTTTTTCAGCCTTTCTTACCTTGGCCATGTCTCTGAGTATTGCACACCTTGTGCTTTTGGGCACTCCAGTGATGTTGCAGCTCTGAAATATGGCCAAACTGGTGGCAAGTGGCATCTTGGCAGCTGCACGCTTGACTTTTCTCAGTTCATGGGCAGTTATTTTGCGCCTTGGTTTTTCCACACGCTTCTTGCGACCCTGTTGACTATTTTGAATGAAACGCTTGATTGTTCGATGATCACGCTTCAGAAGCTTTGCAATTTTAAGAGTGCTGCATCCCTCTGCAAGATATCTCACTATTTTTGACTTTTCTGAGCCTGTCAAGTCCTTCTTTTGATCCATTTTGCCAAAGCAGCACTAAATACCCACTCAGACAAAATGCTGGCGGCAGGGCAGGCCAGCACCTCCAAGGCGTAGAGCGAAAATTCGTGCCACTTGTCCAGCTTGGACACCCAGTAGCTGTAAGGCACTGAGGGATCATTGGAGACACTGACACAGTCTGCTATGTACTCCTTCACCATCTTCCAAAATGTTTCCCTCCTTGTGACACTAGGCCATGCATCAGGGTGAGGCTGCTGGCGAAGGGTCATGAAACTGTCCCAGGCTTTGGAGAGTGTTGCCCTGCCTTTGTTGGAACTGCTGTGTGTTCCCCTTGTCTCCCCTCCGTGGCCAAGGAACTACGGACTCTCCACCAGCGTTGTCAGATGGAAATTTTTGGAGCAATTTTTCAACATGGATCTTCTGGTATTCCACTGTTTTGCTCGTCCGCTCTACCAGAGGAATGAGACATGAGAAGTTCTCTTTGTAGCGGGGATCGAGAAGGGTGTACAAACAGTAATCTAAAATGCATAAAAGGCGCAGAGCGCGGGAAAGGCAGCCTAACATGAAGTCAGCCATGTGTGTCAGAGTACTAACAGGCAAGACTTTGCGGTCGTCATCAGGAGGATCACTCTCAATCTCCTCATCCTCTTCTTCCTCTTCTGACCACCCTGAACATATGGAATTAAACTTCCATGGGTACTACCCTCTGTAGCAAGGGCAACCGTCTCCTGCTCCTCCTCCTCCTCTTCATCGTCCAATTAGCGCTGAGAAGACCACCTGAGGGTGGTCTGGCTATCACCCTGTGTAATATCTTCCCCCATTTCCACCTCTTCCACATGCAAAGTGTCGGCCTTAATTGTGACAGCGAGCATTTGACTAAACATAGAAGGGGGATGGTTACGCTGATAATAGCATTATCGCCGCTCACCATCTGTGTTGATTCCTCAAAGTTTCTTAAAACCTCACAGAGGTCAGACATCCATGCCCACTCCTTGCTTGTGAATAGCGGAAGCTGACTGGAAAGGCGACAACCATGTTCTAGCACGTGCTCACGTCGCACAACAGCTGGTGTGCTGGCAATTTCAAGCACTGCTGCAGCGTTGGCAGAACGGCTAAAGCTGTCGATGACTTGCGGAAATGTGCACACATGAGGCACACCTTCACCAGTACCTCAGGCAAATTGGGGTAGGTTTTGAGAAACTGCTGAACCACTAGGTTTAAGACGTGGGCTAGGCATGGGATGTGTGTGAGCTTTCCGAGCTCCAAAGCCGCCAGCAAGTTACGGCCATTATCAGACACAACCATGCCTGGTTCTAGGTTGAGTGGCGAGAGCCACAGCTCAGTCTGGTCTCTTATCCCCTGCTACAGCTCTGAGGCGGTATGCTGTTTGTCCCCTAAGCATATCAGCTTCAGCACGGCCTGTTGACGCTTCCCCACTGCAGTGCTACACTGCTTCCAGCTACCAACTGATGACTGACTGGTGCTGCACGCGGATAATTCGAAGGTGGAAGTGGAGGAGGAGAAGTGGGGGTTTGAGCCACTAAAGTAGGTGCTGGCGGAAACCCTGATCGACATAGGACCCGCAATCTTTGGCGTCTGTAGCACCTGTGCCATGCGAAGATACGACACGCTCCCGGCCTCCACAACATTAACCCAGTGTGCCATCAGAGAAATGTAGCTTCCCTGGCTGAATGCACTTGTCCATGTGTCTGTGGTTAAGTGGACCTTCCCAGTAACTGCATTGGTCAGTGCACGTGTGATGTTACGGGACACATGTTGGTGTAAGGCGGGCACAGCACACCTTGAAAAATAGTGGCGGCTGGGTACTGCATAATGCGGGACGGCCGCCGACATCAGGAAGGCCTCAGTGTCGACAAGCCTAAATGGCAACATTTCCAGGGCCAGTAATTTGGAAATCTGTGTATTTAGTGCTATGGCCTGTGGGTGAGTGGCTAAGTATTTGCGCTTGCGTTCAAATGCCTGGGGTATGGATATTTGTATGCTGCGCTGGGACACGGAAGTGGATGTGGTTGCTGATGGTGCTTGGCCAGCACGTAACACAGGGCAAGAGGAGGCAGTGGAGTGACCCGCAGACACAGATTGTGGACCCAGGCATTCGACCCACCTATAATTGTGCTTTGTTGCCATGTGGCGGATCATGCTGGTGGTAGTGGTAACAGTGGTTACTAGTGTTCACACCCCAGCTCATTTTTGTATGGTACAGGTTGCAAATTACAATTACATCTTTTGTCGGCCGCACTTTTCTCAAATAAGGGAGATTTCCGCAAGGGTGTGCTCCGGGGAACAGTTGCGGGCCTGTTTGGTGTGGCCTGCCTTGTCCCTTTTACCATCCCACCGCCTCTTCCAGCCTGTTGCGGCGCAGCAGATGCCCCCCCTCTGTACTGCTGTCCGCGCTCGGCTTTTCACCTTCCCAGGTTGCGTCACTGACTTCATCGTCCACCACCTCCTCTTCTACTTCTTCGCTCTGCTCATCCTCCTGACTTGTTGACCTAACCACTACCTCAGTGATTGACAACTGTGTCTCATCCTCATCATCAACTTCTTGAGACAGTATTTGCTGTTGAGTTATTGGCAACTGTGGCTCATCATCATCCACCTCATTAAACAGTAATTGCCATTCCCCACCATCATCTTCTTGTGATTGTGGATGCTCAAGAGTTTGGGATTCAGGGCACAAGATCTGTCCCTCTTCAAGTGTGCTTGGCAAGAGGACCAAATCAAGGAATGGCGCTGAAAAGAGCTCCTCGGAATATCCGAGTTTGGGATCACTTGTTTGCCCAGACTCTCCATGGTGGGAGGAAAGAGGATCAGGGTGAGGATTGGGTTGAGCAGACTCTTAGCTACTGAGACTGGACTTGGTGAAAGACAGGGTGGTGCTTAACCGACTGGAAGCATTATCTGCTGCAATTCAACTGACCACCTGGTCGCACTGGTCTGACTGGTTTTGTCCTGCGCCGCCCTGCAAACTGGGACATTAAGCTATGTATCGTGGATGATTGTGCTCTGACAGCAGGCACAGTTTCACCACATCTGCGCCTGCCACGGCCTCTGCGTGCACCATCAGCATCACAGCCACTGCACCGTCCCTTACAGCTCGCCTTCTTCATATTAAATGTTATATATGATTGAAAGTCTGTCATATGTACAGTAGCGTAGGATTTGGAAGTGTATGCGCAAACTAATTAAAAAAGGTATTTGGGATATGGAAACGTCACACAGGAGATATCCCGCAGATAATGCTGTCAGCAGCGGCTAATGAAAAATGACAGGGAATGTCACAGGTATTTGTGATGAGGAAACGTTATACAGGAGAGGTACCACCGGTAATGTCACTGTCCACATTGTCTAGGCAAAAAAGTACACTGTATGTCACAGATACATTTTTTCAGCGCACACGTTATACTGCAGATGTGGCGCTGTTATTGTCACTGTCAGAAGCGGACATCGTCTATTGAAAAAGTACACTGTATGTCACAGATAAATTTTTTCAGCGCACACGTTACACTGCAGATGTGCTGCTGGTAATGTCACTGGCTGCAGCAGACACCGTCTAATGAAAAAGTACACTTTATGTCACAGATACATTTTATCAGCACACACGCTACACTGCAGATGTGGCGCTAGTAATGTCACTGTCAGAAGCAGACACCGTCTATTCAAAAAGTACACTGTATGTCACAAATACATTTTTTCACCGCACACGTTATACTGCAGATGTGGCACTGGTAATGTCACTGTCAGAAGCGGACACCATCTATTGAAAAAGTACACTGTATTTCACAGATATTTTTGGGGATGTGCACACTTTACACAGGAGATGTGGCGCAGCTAATGTCACTGTCCGCAGCAGACACCGTCTATGGAAAAAGTACACTGGATGTCACAGATTTTTTTGGGATGTGCACACTTTACACTGGAGATGTGGCGCAGCTAATGTCACTGTCCGCAGCAGACACCGTCTATGGAAAAAGTACACTGGATGTCACAGATTTTTTGGGGATGTGCACACTTTACACTGGAGATGTGGCACAGCTAATGTCTGCAGCGGCCTAACTATTGTACGCTATTTAGCGCAGGATGCGCTAAAAATAGATATTGCTGCCATACACAATAGTCCTTAGAAGGACTTTTGGGTCTCTGAAAAGTTATGGTGGTAAAAATATTCTTAAACCACTCCCTACACTGTTTGTCCCTTGCTCAGCACCCGATGACGCGATCCGGCCAGCCAATCACTGTAATGTCAGCAGCCAACATGGCTACGGCATTACAGTGAGGACAGTACTTACCTGCAAGTTTAATGGCTGAGTAGCAGCCAAGAAACGTGCGGGGCGGAGACTCGAGCATCACGCTCGAGTACATGCAGTATTCGGCCGATTATCGCCATGTGCCGAGCATTGAGATGCTCGAGCCGAACTAGTGTTCGGCCGAGCATGCTCGATCATCACTAATCGCCACCACTGTGTGAACTCTCTCCTAAACAGCTCGACTAATTTAAAATATGCTAAGTGCCGCTATTCCCCTGAATTTTCTGCTAATATTTAATGTTAACTCTTTTTAATGTTAACCAAACTAAATTTAAAACACTGTCGATGCCTGACATATGTCATTGTGGATGTGGCGCTGAAAGTGTATGCTGAAACCTGTAATTTTGAGAAGAAGAATCATCAACTTCTTTTGAGTGAACTTTTTTTTAAATAGTTTGAATAATGGAAATATGCTAGTTCTTCTAATCTCCTGAAACCTCTGATAATATCCATTGCCAGGAAGGGGAAGAGAAGAAAAAATAATTAAAAAGAGAGAAAAATGTATTTATTTGTTTGGTTTTTTGTTGGGGGAAGGGGGGGTAGATAGAAGGAAGGGGAAATGCCAGCAAAAAAAAAAGAGGAACAAGGGGAAAATGTTAGGTCTGGCGGAAGGAGGGGTTTAGAATCAAGGTCTATACAAAATGCAATAAATAAATATATGTCAGCTGCTACTCCCCACAATCACCGAAATTTAGACATAATGGGAAGAAGAAGAAGGGAGACTGTATTCTGAGATAGCTATGAGGGGAGAGGAAGAAGGGAGAGAAAAGACCGATAAGGCTGAAAGCAAGAAGTTAGATGCAAAAACAATTAAACAAATACTGCAAACGGTAACAAAGTTAGAAGGAATGATGGGTAATGTAGCCAGCCAAATTGGAATGGTAAAATCCTATCTGAGTTTTATAAAGGATGATATGGGGAAAATTAGAGACCGGATTAGTACAATGGAGGAGAGAATATCAGAAGTTAAGGATGTAGTTTATGATTTGAAAAAAGATGTAGCATTATTAAAAACAACAAAAATGGCATTGAAAAATAGGTAAATGAACTGGAGGATAGAACACAGAAAGCAAATTTGAGATGTTTGGGGATATCAGAAGGATTAGAGGGGCAGGACTGTACTAAATATATTCAACAGTGGTTATTGGAAAACTGGAAGGAAGGAACGTTGTCAGGCCTGTTAATGGTAGAAAGAGACCATATGGTACCTGTACATAGAAGGCCATCTGAAGAAAACCCAAGAGCTATTTTAGTTAAATTATTAATGTCTAAAGATCAGAATAATATTATGAAAGACATGAGGACATCAGATACATTTCAGATTCAGGGTAAAAAAAGAATGATATTTCCAGATTATTCTTTGAATATAAGTAAAGCAAGACACAAATATGAATATATTAAAAGAAGGTTAAGGCAGCCCGGTTTAATGTTTCGAGCGAAGTTGAGAGTGATACATCAGGAAAAAATTTATATTTTTCAGACACCAGAAGAAGCACATAATTGGGCTAAATCTAAAGGAATATAGAGATAAGACCCATAATATAGATATAAGTTAGTATGCGGCTACAAGGTAATAAAGGGGGGGGGGAGCATACATGCTTGTCTTAGGAGCTCTCAAATGTAGGATATGGGAGCTAAGAAGGCGGAAAGGGGGTTGGGGGGAGTGGGAGAGGGTGGGGGGGGCAGGGAAGCCACGGGGAAACGAAGAATGGAATTTTTTTTATATATATATATATAGATAAATGATTAGGATTGTTTAGTTGAATATAAGGGGTATAAGAGATAAACGAAAAAGATACACTATTTTTGATTGGGTGAAGAGGTATGGACTCGGTAGGGTGGATGGTTAACAGATGGGTAATAGCAGGATATCACTCAGTTTATACCTCCTACTCTAGGGAAGTAACAATATTAAATCATAATAAAATAAAATATGAGTATATTGAGTCTCAAGTGGATGATCAAGGCAGATATGTCTTCTTAACATGTATGATAGAAGGGATACGAATGGTAATTGCAAATATTTATGTCCCTGCCCACACCCGTATAAACCAGAGGTTTTATATATACTTCATAAATATATGGTGAATAAACAAAATTACCCTATGGTGGCAGTGGTGGACTAAAATAATGTGTTAGAACTATCTATGGATAGAAAGGCCACTAAAGTGTGAACATATAAACACCATAATACTGAGTTTTCGAATTTATTAAGGGATTTGGAATGGATAGATGTTTGGAGGAGATATAATCCGTATGGGTGTGAATTTTCATGCTATTCTAAAACTCATCAGTCATGGTCGTGGCTTGGCATGGTCCTTGGGAATAGAAAACTGATGGAACAAGGTAAAATGAGAATAAAGTATGTTCCCTTGGGTGTGTCGGGTCACTCATCCATGATTTTTGAGTTGGATCCGGGGTTGAAAAGAAAACCAATCATTTTAAATTTTAATTCCCATTGGTTTAGGGTAATAAAGATCCAAGAGGAATTAAGAGATGAGTTGAGGCAGTTTTTTCAGACTAAAGCCTCATGCACATGCCGTGGAACACAGTCCGTGTGATACCGGCCTGGATTTCTTCTGAGTGCAGAAGCGCACGGCGTCATTGGTTGCTATGAAGCCGTGCGCTTCCTGCTGGCGCTGCAGGATTTTACTTTTAAATCTCAGAGCAAAGATGTCCATCAAACCAAAATGGGCGTGCTAAACGGTGAGGAGATGAAGCCTCTAGGTGCTGAGGCAACGCCCCAATAGCATCTAGAGGCTCATTAGCATATTCTAAAAGTTAGTTTTCTGGGCGAACGGCGGCATGTAGGCAGATAAAGGTTACACAGTTATGTACTGCTGACATTAGCACATCGCTAATATCAGCCAGCTACCAGGGGTGTAGCTACAGGGGAAGCTTTGGGGCCCTGACCCAGAAGGGGCCCATCCAGGAGGAGGAGGACTAAAAGACTTTGTCAGAGCCCCCTCAACAGTATTACACAATGAAATTATATACAGTGGCAGTATAGACAGTGTAGAAAACGGATGGAATAGCTGCCGGGCCTGGTCTGAGAGAGCGATTTTTAGAAGCCACAGGAATAGGGGCTGCATGAAAGGAAGGGGTTGCAAAAAAATTACTGGGCGCGGGGGGGCCCCATTAAAACATTTGCTGTGGGGCCCAGTCATTTCTAGCTATGCCACTGCCAGATACATTACGCATTTTGTGATGACAGAAACCCTTTAATATTGATGTGAAAATGCTTGCAAAAGTCTTGGCAAATAGGTCAGGGAAAATAATAAGTGATATAATTAATGAGGACCAAACTGGGTTTGTTCCAGGAAGGAATCTTCAGACCAATATTAGAAGGGCTTTTGAATGTTTCTTTGGGAGTTATAGGGGGGGGGGGGGGTATATTATCTTTAGGCCTCATGCACACGGCCGTTGTTTGGGTCCGCATCCGAGCCGCCATTTTGGCGGCTCGGATGCGGACCCATTAATTTCAACGGGGCCGCAAAAGATGCGGACAGCACTGCGTGTGCTGTCCCCATCCGTTGCTCTGTTCCGTGGCCCCCCCGTTTTGCGGACAAGAATAGGCATTTCTACAATAGGCACACGGGCGGCTTCCGATTTTTGCGGATCCGCGGTTTGCGGTCCGCAAAAAACTGAACGGTCGTGTGCATGAGGCCTTAGATGCAGTTAAGGCATTTGACTGTATAGAATGGGAGTACTTATGGGCTGTACTAAGGTCTTTTGGTTTGGGGGAGAATTTTATAAAATGGATTAAGTTAATATAAGAATCCTAGGGCAAGGGTATCGGTAGATGGGGAAATGTCCCTGCCGTTTTCCCTTACCAGAGGAACTTGGCAGGGATGTCCCCCATCTCCGCTGCTTTTTGCATTAGCAATAGAACCATTAGCTTTGTTGATAAGAGAAAATAGAAAGCTACAGGGGTTTAAATATTGAAGAAAAAAATTGCACTATATGTGGACGATATTTTATAATTTCTTGGAGATCTGGATACTGGAGTGGAGGAAGTTATGAAAGCTTTTCACACATTTGGATATTTTTCAGGATTGAAGATAAACTGGGATAAATCACTTGTAATGGCTCTGGGAATGATCAGAGGAGAATAAACACAGGGGTAAAAGTAATAGGGAAAGAAGGAAGTATTAAATATTAAGGGGTGTATATCACAGTAGATGTAAATAGATATGTTGAGTTAAAGGGATTCTGTCATCAGGATTTTAGCAACAGAGATTTTCACATTAACACATCAGTCTCCTCGATTTAATTTAAAATATACTAGTCTTACTGCCATATGTCTTGTAATTTCTGTAAAAAAAAAAATGCTTTTATTCATATGCAAATTACCTCTCTAAGGAGCTCAAGGGGCTGTCCCTCTGGCGGTTGGAGCCCAGCAGCGCCCATTCTCTTGAAGCCCAGCACCTGCCCACTGCAAATTATTCACTCCTTTCATCGCTGACGTCATTGTTTTGGTGCACTGTAATCTTGTGCACCAAAACAATGACGTCAGCGATGAAAGGAGTGAATAATTTGCAGTGGGCAGGTGCTGGGCTTCAAGAGAATGGGCGCTGCTGGGCTCCAACCGCCAGAGGGACAGCCCCTTGGGCTCCTTAGAGAGGTAATTTGTATATGAATAAAAGCGATTTTTTTTTTTTTTTTACAGAAATGACAAGACATATGGCAGTAAGACTAGTATATTTTAAACTAAATTGAGGAGACTGATGTGTTAATGTGAAAAGCTTTGTTGCTAAAATCCTGATGAGAGAATCCTTTTAAATGTTCTCCCTTTGGTGAATAGAATTAGGGGGAAGATTAATATATGGAGTAGGATTCCACCATTTATGACGGGTAGGATAAGTTTGATGAAGATGATCTTTCTTCCCCAGATTTCATTTATCGTTCAAAATGGTGCTATCTAAGGGTATTTTTAAGGTATTTGATGGAATAACCAGAGGGTTCATTTGAGGGGTGTAACAGCGGCTGCTGTGCACCGCTGTTCCCCAGCTTACCGCCTCGGTTCCGGGCGCTATGTTCAGCAGTGATCTGCGGCTGGTTCTTTCACATTTCACCGCTGCAGTTCTGGGCTCTGTTTGTGTGGGTGCTGTGGCTCTGAATCTGCTCCCCTCAAGAGGAAGTGGCCTGGTGTTCCCCTAGGGAAAGTCTATCCCCACCATCAGGGGTACTGTGAAGAATCGAGGGGTTCACTTAGACAACGTCCTTAGAGGAGGTAGGACACGTGGCACAGTGGGTTCACACCCGCTGGTTCGTGACAGGGTGGTAGGAAGGGGAGAATTAGAAAAACAATTGCCTGGGAAGGAAGGTGGGTTGGCGTTACCAGATTGGTACACTTATTATTTGGTTGCACAATTTGTTCACGTAAATCATTTTGAGATAAATAATATGATAAAGGAAGAGTTGTTTAAATTGGGAGATAAGGTAAAGTATGAATCGATAGTTCAGGTGTTGGAAACAGGATACTTAAGTAGGGCAACCCAGTACTGTTTATGATGTATAAATTATGGGAGGAGGTAAAAGATATTATGGGGATAAAGGGTTATTTAGAATTCCCTCCCTTATGGACCTATGTATATCTACAGGAGATACAAAATATTTAACAATATGTTAATTGGGAACAAAAGTTTATAAGAAGAATAAGCCAAATTTTGAAGGAGGGATAATAAAAGAATTTGGTAATTTAGTAAGGGAATATGAAATTTCACATAAATACTTTTATAGGTATTTACAATTGAGGAGTACTATTGGTTCGTCACTTACTCCAGAAAGATAAAAAAAAATACAGTGGATCAAGAGTTTAAGAACCTGTTAGGAATGAAGAAATAAAAAGGGGCACTAGCAAAAATGTATTGTAACGAGGGGCCAGCGACGCGTGCTTCCTTCGCAGCACCGTGGGCACTCTGCGCAAGGAGAGGGACAGGGGCGCAGCCTGCGTCCTCGTCTCCATGACAGCAGGCGAGCTGCAGGAGAGCCAAGCGCTGATAATAATGATCGGTGCTCGGCTGAGTTGGGCTGCTGTGAGTCGCGTGACGCTGGCCACGTCATGTGACTCACCAGCCAGGACTTTTTAAACAGGCAGTCTGCTGACCACAGGTTGCCTGTGATTAAGGTCTTTTCAGTTACCAAGTTCTCTGTATTGGTTTGCATTGTACCTTGACCTCAGCTCCGTTTCCTTGACCCAGATTCTGCTGTTTCCTCTGAATTGACTTGATCTCCTGGCATTCGGATCTTGGCTTGTGTTTGTTGTGATTTGGTTATTCCTTAGTACTGACGTGACCTCCTGGTACTGACCTCGGCTTCTTTTGACCTTGCTTACTCTTTTATATGTATCTTTTATCCTGTATTTTGACTGCTGCTTATATTTGCATTGTTTGTGTATTACCCCTCTGTGCCTGCCTGTCACTTAGTTAATTTTTTTCTCCAGTATCATGGTTCTCTTTAAGGCCCAGCACGTACTTAGTTTAGGGATCGTCGTCCAGTTGTACACCGTCATCTAGGGCGGACCGTGCAAGTAGGCAGGGACAGAGGTGTAGGGCTATGCATGCTCTCCTCTTCCGTAACAGATTCACAGGCCTCACTCCATTATGGACCCGATACGAGTGCTCACTGATCAGGTCCATAACCTTGCACAAATAGTACAGGAATTGGGATAAAGATAACAGCAACAGGAGTCAGTTCAGACCCTACCCGCACCTACTATATCTGCACAGCACGTTGAACCCCATGTTAAGTTGCCGGATCGATTTTCTGGTGACTGCAAATGCTTCCTTACATTTAAGGAGAGCTGTAAGCTGTATTTCCGCTTACGCCCCTATTCTTCTGGTTCTGATCAACATAAGGTTGGGATTGTGATATCTCTATTACAAGGTGACGCACAGGAATGGGCATTTTCCCTGTCTACTGACTCCCCGTGTCTTATGTCTGTTGAAGCATTTTTTCAGGCCCTAGGGGTTCTTTATGATGAACCGTATAGGGCGACCGTGACTGAATCCCAGTTGAAATCCCTCATTCAGGGAAACCGACCAGTAGAGGAGTATTGTACTCAATTTCGGAAGTGGTGCGTTCCCTCAGGCTGGAATTAGCCGACTCTAAAATGCCAGTTTAGGTCAGGACTCTCCGAAAGTCTTAAGGACATATTAGTTAGCTACCCCTGTCCTGACACTTTAGAACAAACTATGACTCTAGCTGTGAGACTGGACACACGCGTTAGGGAACGACAGTGGGAGCATTTGTTCTTTACACAGGCTATGACCAAACCAGACTCCTTTCCTATGGGAGTCAAGGTGGAAATCACTCTGGAGGAGCCCATGCAACTTGAAATGACTAGGAGAGACCAACGTCGCCAGCGCGGTACTTGCTTCTACTGTGGCGACTCCGACCATTGGGTACGACAATGCCCCAAGGTTCCTCCTCCCAGAAGGTCACTTAAACCGTATGTCTTAAATAATAAGTTACTTCCAGAAGGTGGTAAGGAAAAAATTATTGGTACCAGTGACAATCTCTTTGGGCTCAAATAAGGGTTCTGCAGAATCTTTTATTGATTCGGGTTCTGCCTCTAATTTTGTTGATTATAAGTTTATTCTCTCTATGGCAATACCTATGTTGGCTCTCCCTAGTCCTATCCACATTATTGCCATTGACTGCACTGCTTTGGCGGATGGGACGGTTGAGTTTTGTACTCCTGAGAAGTGATGGACGAACATCTGCCGGGACGGTTCAGGAGCGCGATCGTGCAAACGCGATCAAATGTTCGTGAACCGCAAGTTCGCAACAGGTCCCATTCATTTTAATGGCAGGCGAACCCGAAAAAGCTTCAGCTCATATTTGCAGCCAAGAAATAATTACTAGAAGTGCACAAATAGTCCCACAACATGGACAGTGACATACCAGATGTATTATTTGAATTTGCGATCTCCATTTATTATTTTTTCAATGCAAAATATCGGCAATATAATTTTCGCATACGCGCATGCGCAAAGGCACTATACAGTACCCAAATGCACTATATAGAAAGTATATTGGTATATAACACCCCGCTTCAATCAGTTTTTTTTGGGGGGGTGACTGGTATATCACACCAGTAGAAATTATTTGTTCCAATAACGCTTGTCCCTCTGTATACCTGCAGTATCGCAGCAGAACCGCAAACAACTGCCGCACAATACAAATGCACTATAATATACTTTCTAACATAGAAAGTATATTATAACATTGTACAAGGAAGGCAATCTATTAGAATATACAAACCGGATTCCAAAAAAGTTGGGACACTAAACAAATTGTGAATAAAAACCGAATGCAATGATGTGGAGATGGCAAATGTCAATATTTTATTTGTAATAGAACGTAGATGACAGATCAAACGTTTAATCCGAGTAAATGTATCATTTTAAAGGAAAAATACGTTGATTCAACAAATCCCCAAAAAGTTGGGACAAGAAGCAATAAGAGGCTGGAAAAAGTACATTTGAGCATAACGAAGAGCTGGAAGACCAATTAACACTAATTAGGTCAATTGGCAACATGATTGGGTATAAAAAGAGCTTCTCAGAGTGGCAGTGTCTCTCAGAAGCCAAGATGGGTAGGGGATCACCAATTCCCACAATGTTGCGCAGAAAGATAGTGGAGCAATATCAGAAAGGTGTTACCCAGCGAAAAATTGCAAAGACTTTGCATCTATCATCATCAACTGTGCATAACATCATCCGAAGATTCAGAGAATCTGGAACAATCTCTGTGTGTAAGGGTCAAGGCCTTAAAACCATACTGGATGCCCGTGATCTCCGGGCCCTTAAACAACACTGTACCACAAACAGGAATGCTACTGTAAAGGAAATCACAGAATGGGCTCTGGAATACATCCAGAAACCATTGTCAGTGAACACAATCCACCGTGCCATCCGCTTTTGCCAGCTGAAACTCTACAGTGCAAAGAAGAAGCCATTTCTAAGCAAGATCCACAAGCTCAGGCGCTTTCACTGGGCCAGGGATCATTTAAAATGGAGTGTGGCAAAATGGAAGACTGTTCTGTGGTCAGACGAGTCACGATTCGAAGTTCTTTTTGGAAATCTGGGACGCCATGTCATCCGGACCAAAGAGGACAAGGACAACCCATGTTGTTATCAACGCTCAGTTCAGAAGCCTGCATCTCTGATGGTATGGGGTTGCATGAGTGCGTGTGGCATGGGCAGCTTGCATGTCTGGAAAGGCACCATCAATGCAGAAAAATATATTCAGGTTCTAGAACAACATATGCTCCCATCCAGACGTCATCTCTTTCAGGGAAGACCCTGCATTTTTCAACAAGATAATGCCAGACCACATTCTGCATCAATCACAACATCATGGCTGTGTAGGAGAAGGATTCGGGTACTGAAATGGCCAGTCTGCAGTCCAGATCTTTCACCTATAGAGAACATTTGGCGCATCATAAAGAGGAAGGTGCAACAAAGAAGGCCCAAGACGATTAAACAGTTAGAGGCCTGTATTAGACAAGAATGGGAGAGCATTCCTATTTCTAAACTTGAGAAACTGGTCTCCTCAGTCCCCAGACGTCTGTTGAGTGTTGTAGGAAGAAGGGGAGATGCCACACAGTGGTGAAAATGGCCTTGTCCCAACTTTTTGGGGATTTGTTGACACCATGAAATTCTGATTTAACATATTTTTCCCTTAAAATGGTACATTTTCTCAGTTTAAACTTTTGTTCCGTGATTTATGTTCTATTCTGAATAAAATATTAGAAGTTGGCACCTGCACATCATTGCATTCAGTTTTTATTCACGATTTGTATAGTGTCCCAACTTTTTTGGAATCCGGTTTGTACATAAAGATAGAACGTAACCTTTAATAATTTTACTATGAGGGTCCATCACACGTCCGTAAGTGTTTTGCAAATCCGCAACACACGGACACTAGCAATGTGCATTCCGCAATCTGTGGACCGCACATCGCCGGCATTCTGCAATTGCGGATAAGAATAGGACATGTTCTATTTTTTTGCGGAAACGGAAGCACAGATGCGGAAGTGCGGATCCACAAATGCTTCAATTCAATAGTTTAGATCAGTGGGAGTTTGAGCGCTGAAACCTCCACTGATCTCCAGAACAAGGGAAGAGAAGCACTGACTTAGTGCGCTCTCTCCATGCTGCATAGACTGGAACGAGATGGGCCCATAGACGTTCTATTGAGTGCATCTCGATTCCTGTCCTGCAACGAGGAGAGAGAATGTGGTAAACGAGGGCTTCTCTCCCCTTGTTCTAGAGTTCAGTAGGGTTCTCATGTACATATATATATATTTTTTTTTTATTTGTAGGCATATATATAAGCCTACAAATATGTTCCCAAGACAGGAACAAGAACATACCCAAAAACATACCCATAAAAATATCACAAAATATCAGTTTATTACACAAAATCACAAAATAGACTGATATGTCCCTAAGACATGTAAAAGTTTTAGTAAAAGTACAGTGTTACTTTAAGACCAGAAAGGAGATAACTGAAGTAATTTATTACCAACTCCAACCCAAAAAATTGTGATAAACTTTGAGCCCAATGATAATGGAGATTAGGTCTGGACAGTAGTTTTGTCTGCTGAAGGGATTAAGATTTAAACAATGGGCCATTAAACATTACGAAAGCTAATGATGCCTGCATAGAGGCTTGGTGTACCAACAGAAAGCTCTAATCTCTAATCTGATTGCATAGACTTGACACCCCCAGTAACAATAGTGACTGGCATGAACAATTTGCCAGCTTCATTAACACCTGTGCTTTATTAACACCTTGTGTTGATCAGTGGGTATATGCGTGCTAATTAGTTTATTGACACATTATAGAAGAGAAATTCCTAGAAATCTTAGACACCATTATTATATATACATAGTGTAGGATTTGCCATTACATACCTCAAATGGGACAGCTTCCACCCCAAACATATTAAAAAGTCCATCATCTATAGTCAAGCCGTCAGATATAACCGAATCTGTTCCAGCCCATCAGACAGGGATAAGCATTTACAATATCTGAAAAGGAAATTTTTACACCAGGGCTATCATCCTGCTTCAATTCAAGATCAGATCACAAGAGCCACCAAGATCCCCAGAAGTCAACTTCTCCAATACAATGAAAAGAAACAGAACCAGCGCATACCTCTGGTTGCGACCTACAACCCACAACTAGAGGTACTGAGGAAAACTGCCCAAAAATTACATCATGTCCTACGTAAGGATAATCGACTAAAACCAATCTTCCCAGATCCCCCCTTACTAGCTTACCGACAACCTCCAAATCTAAGGAATATTCTGATCAGATCAAGATCCAGGCCATGTACCACAGGAAAAGGAATCCATCCCTGTAATATAAGAAGATGTAAAACCTGTTCCCATATAATGACAACAGATAAGATCCGGATCCCCAACACACAGCAGGACTATAAGATCCCTGGGACATTCACATGTTCTACATCTAATGTTGTTTATCTGATTCTCTGCACTAAATGTCCTGTTGGAGGTCTGTACGTTGGAGAAACAGGACAGAAACTCAATGCAAGGATGAGGTCACACCGCCACACAATTAAAGAGAAGAATTTTCAGCATCTGTAAGGCCTCTTTCACACAGTCAGTATTTGATCTGTATTTGTGTGTTAGCCAAAACCAGGAGTGGACCTAAAGAGATAACATATAATGGAAATATCTGTATCTCTTCTGTGTTTTGGACTCACTTCTGGTCTCGGCTTACCGTACAAATACCGGCCAAATACTGATGCAAAATGGTGACCAAATACTGACCATGTAAAAGAGGCCTTACTAATGCTCAAAATACAGGATTTTTTTGTTTGTTTTCTTTTCTTCTGATAGATCAGAAGAAATAAACAGTGATGTGAACAGGGCCTTACAGTAGTGTAATAGAAATGCTCAGTGGCATGCATATCCATGTAAAAATTTAACATGTACATATGTAACATCCTGAAGTATGATGTCATCACTAAACTTCTGTCACCCTGCTTCATAATGTTAGGTGTATATGTGTATTTCCATCTTGTGTTATCCAACTGTGCATTACCAATATATGTATTTTTAGGCCTGTATTATGTATTAGCTGTCATTTCAATGTACACCAGCAGGTGGCAGCAGTATGTAGCAGGTCATAGTATCTCTAGCCTGAAATAGTCCATTCCAGGTTAGCTCCCCCCCTTTCTGAGGAGGAGTGGAATGTTCCCACATCCTACCTCAGAGGGAGGAAGAAAGTTCTAGTCAGTGTACCAGCCACCCCCTGCTGGGGTAGGTTGGGTTAGTAAGAGCTCCCAGAAACAGGGATCCCAACCCTGGATCCAGCCTCGGCTGAGGTAAAGATCCATCTTCCCAGTCTGAGTCACCTATCTCAGCTGGTCGACAAGAAAGCAGCCATTCACAGAACTATAGATCTCCAGGAAGACAGCATCATACCCTGCGAGCAGTCCTGTGAGTACAGATCCAAAGACCAGGAGAAGCCAAATTCCTCCTCAGCTATTCAGGCCCATTATAAGCAGACTACAGACAGAGCAGAAGACAGATACCTGCCAGATCTCCTAGGCATATGTATAAGAAGCAGAATAGATATAAGTTCCTGCCACATATTGCCAATACCTTCTGGGACCCAAGACTATTGCTGTACCTTGTATGGATCAAAGCTGCCCATCATTCAGTAAAGGTAAGTTGGATCCCTTTACCTGTTTGGATCTCAATTATTCCTCAATTACTCCTACTGACTACACTCAAATTTATTGCAGGTGAGCCAGGATTCAGGCGTCCAGCCGTACCAAGGTTGGAGACACCGTTGACACTACCATATCTGCTATACAGAGACATTATCCCCCTCTGGCATTCCTCACCTGGTACGTGAGTTGTAACATATTAAATGGCCCTATTACAGTACCTGCGCAAGCTGCAATTGGCGGCACAAACTATTACACTTATATACTGACCCACTGCATAGCTGACCCACTGTACCGGTGTCTTACTCACTGCACATATCAGTAGGCCAAGAAGCTCCATTGTTGTAATGGCCGTAGAGGTAGCAGGCGGGTGGCATCAGGCAGGTGGCAGCATCAGAATGATGGCAGAAGCACATGGCCAGAAGTAACAGCCTATTTTGCACAATATTAAAGTGTTCCAGAACACTACAGTTTTATTATTAGTGGCAAGATGGTCTATTCTGTTGCATCAGGCACAGTCGTCTGTCGGGGTCACCTGCATCGTCTTCGTCGATGCCCTCCAGGTCCTCTCCTGTCTCTTTGACAGATAAATTACCTAGTTGTGTATAAAATTCCTGGGCTTTTATGTCCTTGTCCTCATCCTCCTCCTCGACCTCATTCTCCTGCTCTTCCAGTTCATCCTTCTCAGGGCTCAGGTGGCCGTCAGATGTAGGTGCCATGTCTTCTGTCCACTTGCCAGTTATATTTCTCAGCATCCCCTCCACGATGTGAAGGAGTGGAATGACATTATTCGTCCTGTAGTTCTGCCGACTGACAAATAAAGTGGTTTCCTCAAACGGCATGAGCAAACGACACGTGTCACGCATGAGCCGCCACTGGCTAATGCGGAAATTACACTGGGGAGTAAACCTGTCCATTTGCTACATTAAGAAATCATTGACCACCTTCCTCTGCTCGTACAGGCAGTCTAACATAGGGAGCGTGGTGTTCCAACAGGTGGAAACGTCACATATCAGGCAATGTTGGTGAAGAGCTTTTCACCTTTGCAGCTCAAGGAGGGTGTGTTTTGCACATTAAGAGTGGCTGAAATGCATGCACAGTTTCCTGAACATTTTTAACAGCTCTTGCAGTTATGTGAAGGACTTGAGGAACCGTGTTACAACGAGATTGAAGGGCGCATATGTCAGGCCTCCCTGACGCAGCACAGACAAAATGTTCTTCCCGTCATCAGTAACCATAGTTCCTATCGCCAGTTGGTGAGGAGACAGCCAGTGTTCGATTTCTTTATTGATTACTTGGGGTTCAGTCTGATGAGGTGCAGAACTGCGTGACAACGCCTGCTGGAGGACCACTGTGAACAGTGCCTAGAGGAGAGGGTGAGGACAAGGTGGAGGATGGGACGGCAGAGGAGGGAATTGTTGCAGACATCCCACGATTACAACACGGAGGCCGTCAGCCAGATGGATCGTAACTCACATCTTATTCGAGGCTAAAAAAGTTATAGTGCGACAGTGGAAGTTTGCACTGACCCCAACATTCGCTGAAATTACGCAGCTGGTTAATTTTTAAATGCAGTGTGAGCTAGTATTTACCCCATCAATGTATGGCAGGATACAAACGCATAATAGATGGCTTGGGTGGCTGTCGAGTTCTTATGCTACACCTCTCTCATTGAGTGCACTCTAGGAAGTCCCCCCCCCATTCATGGCTCTCCCATACTCACTAGTGCTCGAGGATCATGTAACTATGTCATATCGCTATACTCTCTCAATGGCGTCAGAGATGCTTTGGGGCCCTTACATCACCTTCGGTTGCTTTGTTTTTCTTATTTGTTTTCCCTTTTTGTTCTGTGTATGCTCACCTTGTCTATGGCTATACATCTGCTAAGACTATACTCAGTATACACACACGTATATCGGGCGCACATAGAATCAGGTGAGCTAAAATGTCAGGTTGGCAGCATCCAAATGGATGCCCTGATGTTTACTCGCGATGCGCTTAGCAGACGTATATAAGTTCATAGATCTGTAACATGCATTGCGTGCTCAGCGAGGTGGCTGCGCCCACCCTCTATCTCCTTCTATATAATTGTATAGCCATGTTATTATGACGTGCCATACATTGCCGGTCACACCGGTTATATGTGTTTTTCTTTGTATTGTTTTACATTGAATCTGTTATTTTAATATGCAGATTGTAAAGCTTGTCTCTTTAAAACAATAAAAATGTATTGTTTAAAAAAACAACAACAACATGGAGGCCGCATTGCCATCACCAGGCCAAGTTGCTGGTGTGCCTGGGCCAAAACAACATTTACCCAGTGGGATGTGATTGACATACAGTATATTGTCCTTGACTATAGTTACAACTGCATTTGGCAGCACTGGCGTGAACTCTACCAGACACTTGAAAGGCCAAAAGACTGGCCCACCTTCTGCTCAATGTAAGTGTGCCGGGCTGGTACAGCTTTTTGGGAAAGTAATGTTGGCTTGGGTGGGCACAAGCTATCAGTTTTTTTTATATATGCAGAGTCAACTACAAAGTGGTCGGTAAGTCTTGTGCCTGCGCAGTGCCGTTTAACCAGCACACAGGGCCGGCAGAAAAAGACGAACGCTGGCCTGTCAATCAAGGACGGCAGGGCGTGGAATGAGGTGGGATAACAGAGCCTCTAGGAGCAGGAGCAATGCCCCCCTACTCCTAGAGGCTAATTTGCATATTACAAAAGTAAGTATTGTGCCGTAAGGGGGGTATCAATAAACATAAAAAAAGCAGAGTTGGATTCTGCTGACATTAGCACATCTGTAATGTCAGACAGTTTAAGAGGGTTAATTCTGGTGACAGAAACCATTTAACTATGAATGACAGTGCCCACGTCAATACACTTTCCCAGCACTCTCTGTTAACAGTTTGCACTTTGCAGCAACACTTTCCCTAGTGAGTGAGCGTCTTGTCATGTCTCTCCCTATGCTCAGCTCATAGAAAAATGCTGGCGACCACGCAGGATCAGCATTTTATAGGGCTCTGCCTAACTGTAACATCTGTTGGCCACAGTGTATAACAACTGTATCGCTAACAGAACAGATTAGCTCTGAATGCCAGTGCACTGCACAGTGATGCACACAGCGTTATATTACACTTGCCTTTAATACTGACAAACAATCACTGATTAGCTAACAGAATGGATTAACTATGAATGTTGGTGTACTGCACAGTGATGCATGTGGCGATACACTCTCCCTGCACTCTCTGTTAACAGTTTGCACTTTGCAGCAACAATGTCCCTAGTGAATGAGCATCTTGTCACGTCTCTCCCTATGCTTACCTCACAGGAAAATGCCTGCAACCACGCAGGATCAACGTTTTATAGGGCCTGGCTTACCTGTGACAGTTGTAAGGGATCGCCTCTTATTTGGGGGTCATTCTCACAGATACAACTTTAGGACACCAGGTTTCAGGTCCAAACCGTGCATTTATTGCGCACACTCCAACCAATACAGGTTATCATGAAGTCGCAGCTTCACCTAACACATGTGACATCCACATAAAATAATAAACACTTGCCCGGCTAGGCTCTAACTAACACAGAGTTTCCTGACTCACCTAAGTCCTTGTTCACACCCTGTGAACACGTGCGGCTTTCTGAGCCAATGTCCCACAGCCTCCTGGCTGTACAGAGCACAGTACGCCCACTGTCTCCAGTACAGTGTCTCAGCACAAATGGGGAATAGTGGTCTCTCAGCCCTCCTGGCTTGGACCACACAGAGCCTCCAGGCCTCTGTCCACAGGCAATACACTCCCCCCTGGCTGACACCCTTGGAGGTGCTTTGTGCCCGCCTGATTACTTCCAGCTGGTCTTACCTGTGGTGGAATAGGGGTGTGGACCGAACTATCCACCCCTTCCTTGCCTCTAACCTGTGTGAGACCTGTCACTGTCTCACACAGGCTACTTGCGGATTGGCTGGCTGTACAGCATTACGGGTGATCTTGCTTTCCCTGGCTTCTCTCCTCTACACTTACTTTCATTTTCTAAAATGTGCAGGCGCCATTTTAAGAAAAATCATTAGCTAACACAAAGCACAAGAAAATTTGGATTAGTTTAGAATCAGTTTTCCTAAACTTTAGATCAAATTCTGCTTTGAATGCTTTGCCTCGCTCAACACTAGTTTTAATCCTCCCTGTAAAGCTCCCAGTAGTTAAAAAGTCTGCTAGTACCTCCAATAGATATACTACGCCCTGTAGTTCCCCAAATAATTATAATAATCTCTTGTAGTGTCCCAGCAGTTACAATGTCTCCATAGAGCCCCATTAGTTATAAGATTCACTGCAATGCTCCACTAGTTATCATGTCCCCTGTATTACTCCAGTAGGATTTATGCCCTCTATAGTGCCCCAATAGTTAAAATTTCCCCTTTTCTAGTACCTCAAGTAGTTATGATGCCCCATGTAGCACCCTAGTAAGTATAATGATCCCTGTAGTGCCACCAATAGGTATACATCCCTCCTCTGGTGACCCCAATAGGTATGATGAACCCTGTAGTGCTCCCAGTACTATAATGCACCCCTGTATTGCCCCCACTATTATAGTGCACCCCTGCAGTGCTCCCAGTACTTATAGTGGCCCACTGTAGTGCTTCCAGTACTTATAGTGGCCCCACTATAGTTATGTCTTCTCCACATAGTGCCCCAGTAGGTATAATGTGTCCTTAGTCCCCCCAGCACTTATAGTACTCCCTTTAACTGTCCCCAGTACTTATACAGCCCCTTTGTAGCTAAAATACGACCCCCCCCCCTTTCCCATAGTGCCCCCCTGTACCACCTTACCCCAATGCCAATTTGAAAATAAATTAAATAAATAATACTCACCTGGCTCTCCACTGCCATCTGCTATACAGTCCACAGATGTCTTCTGGGCATAGGTGGTTGCGTTAAAGTCAAGGACCCGCCTGTGATTTGGCACAGACAGGTGGGATGACATTATCGTGCTACCTGAGACACGGCACAGGTGGCTGCTTTGCCACCAACTGCACTGTTCTAGTCTCTCATAGGCTTAAGGCCAAGTGGGCTATAGACTATACGAGCATTTCAGCGGGGCAGGGAGCCAGTGGCTTCAATTTCCCGCCATGGCAATACAGTTGAATAGTCTGCGGCTCTGGACAAAGTATGTGTGGTCTGCTCATGTCCATTGAGCTCAGCTCCTGTCCATTTTGTCTTAGGCCCATGTAGCTGCTCTCAAAAGACAGGAAGTCTTAACGTATATTAGACTGTAGATAGTAACATTGAAAAAGTAAAAAAAAAAAAACGCACCAAAAATTCTGAAAAAATCTTAGCATAAAAACGTGATTTAAACAATAGGTAATTTTTTAATGACATATTCCCTTTGGGTAAAGCCAAATTTAAACTGACATATACTAAAAAAATGTATACCAAAAGTACATATATGTGTGGAGAGAAGATGCTCAATCTAGAGCTCTGACCCTAGCTATGAATAGATACATTTTCTGTTCATTGGTATGGGAAAAACAGATCAGTTTCCTGAGGTCCACTGGAAATGCCATGTAGTAGATAAGCATAGAAACTAGCAAGCAACACTAGCAAGATATCTAGCAAGATGGCTGCGCGAGCACTACGCGAGGCCCAATGTCTCCTCAGATTTTGCAAGTTAGCAGTGTTATTCCTGCTCATTTCGGGTCTGTTCATTCCGAGCGGCTTTGCTTTTATATCTTACACCCGACAAGAGCTTTTGTATATAGGATTACACAACTCCGACTGTTTTATCAGCAACCTTTGAATCATCCCTGAAATAAATAGAACACCCGACGCTTCGCCGGCTACTCGGCCGACCAGAAGTGCTCGAAGACTGCGCAGGGACCGCAAACAAAGGCGGGGGAAGCGTGGCGGGATAACAGCTAAGCTAAGGCTAACACAGTATCGGCTTTCTTTACCCAGCATTTTCCTTGCTAATGTGCGGTCCCTATTGAACAAAATGGATGAGTTACGACTATGGATCACTGACAACAGGATACTTATGGATTGTAATGTCATGATACTCATGGAAACATGGCTACACAGCTGAATATCTGACAGTGCTGTCGAGCTGGTCGGGCGCCATACTCTTCGGACGGACAGAATAGCAGATGATTCCGGTAAGAAAAGAGGCGGAGGACTGTGCATTTATGTCAACAAGGCTTGGTGTACAAACTCTGTCATTGTTGGAAAACACTGCTCAGCTGACCTAGAGTATCTCATGGTTAAGTGTAGACCGTTCTATCTGCCGAGGGAGTTCACCTCTAGTATAATAACAGCTGCATATATCCCACCGGATGCTAATACCAAGTTTGCTATGAACGAACTTCATGCAGTCATCAGCAAACAACAATCTGCACACCCTAAGGCTGCATTTATTGTAGCGGGTGACTTTAACCACTCCAACTTAAGGTCAGTGCTGCCTACATTTCATCAACATATCTTCTGCCATACTAGAGGGGATAATACCTTGGACCATGTCTATACAAACATTGTTGGAGCCTACAAGGCAACACCCCTCCCCCACTTGGAACAGTCTGATCACTTTTCTTATCACTTTTCTTATCACTTATCAACTGTGTGAAACCATCAGTGAAGACAATCAAGGTGTGGCCAGCAGAGGTAGATTCTGTACTCCAGGACAGGTTTAAAGACACGGACTGGAGCATGTTTGCCTCTCAGTCCACCTGTTGTTCTCGCACTAACATTGACTCTTACATGTAGTCAGTACTGGAATACATCAACACCACAATTGACAATGTTACCACAGAAAAGCAGATTATAATGTACCCAAATCAGAAACCATGGATAAACAAGGAAGTGCGGCTTCTACTAAAGGCACGCAATATTGCCTTTAGATCAGGTGACACTCAGGCCTTCAGTAAGTCCAGGGCGGACCTGAAGAGAGGCATCAAGAAGGCTAAGCACAGCTACAAGCTGAAGGTGAAGGAACACTTTGTCAACTCTGATCCACGACGCATGTGGCTGGGCATTCTAGGTATTTATCTATCCATCTACTGCTTACATCACTTTCATATATATCACATATCACAGATTAGAAGTTTGGCGCTCGTCCTCTCCTTCCCAGTGTCGTTTCCACAACGGATTTTTCCTCTGTTCTACTTTCATTGATTTAGTGTTATAACTTTGTTCACACTGATTTGAGCAGCCTACTTCTTTTTAGTGACTTTTCATCCCTATCTTTACATTATCACATTCCTGTTGGCGCCCTTCTCTCCTAATCTTCAGGGGCATTCAGTTGATCCCTAGATAGAGTTGGGATAACCTCGTTTTCTTTTTTACGTTCTTGATTCCATTGATCGGCCGAAGGGAAACCTGACGCCGAATAGAGGTTATGAGGCTGACTCAGGACTGTCCTACCTTCATAATGATTTACCACAACTCATTAAGAGAGTCAAGAATGAAATTATGAACTTGTTACCGGATGGACTTTCTAAAAAACTTACAACCACTCCCAACGGAACTTGGATGGATGTTGGAGTCACTAATACTGACGATTACGCAGCTGTACTTGGAACTGACATTCTAAACCTAAGTAAGCATTTTATCCACAATTAAATAGATGGATATCTCTTAACCATTTATCTTAATCTAGGACTTGTACAACGAGGACTTAGACTCGCCTTAAAACCCAGGTTTTCTGATAAGGTATTTTGTGAAAAATGGCTTTAAAATAGTGATGATTGTTCTTTCAATTTCATGAAAATTCTTATCACAAAACGAAAACAGATATGTACGAACCTTGCCACTAAACTTAAACTTGTTCTAAACTTACCAACTGAGAGGCGGCATACAGACACTAGGTCCTTCTATGCACATTCAGAACGAACCAATTTGAGAAGATTTGAGTACAATGAGGTCCGCAATAAATGTAACAAACTTTGCCGTGATCTGCTTCACTACAAAGAATGTTCAGTACCTCGTTTTCTTTTTTACGTTCTTGATTGGCTGGGCATTCAGGCCATCTCTTTTTTTTTAAACTCGTTTTATTGAAAAAGAGTAACAAGGCACATACATGGCATAGACATATGCATATCGTAAAATCACATACAGTAGGCTACAGCAAGTACAATGAAAACATACCGAAATGTCATACAATACAGTACAATAAAGAAAGCGTACACCGTTGCACAGAAGTCATCACTTCCCTCCCCTCCCGAGCACAGTGTGGACAATCAAAGCATCGAAGCAAAATAGAGAAAACTTAGAGGCTCTTTGCCCCTCTCAGGGGTTGTCTGACCTTACAGAATTGGACGATGTGGTTAGAGTAGAGTCGCACCATAAACCCCAAACCTTCTGAAATTTGTCAGGGCACTTCCTATTCACATATAATACTTTTTCGTATGGGATGATCTGGTTCATTAGCCTCTTCCAAATTCCCACAGTAGGAAGATCCTCCGCCATCCATTTTAGGGCTATCACCTTGCGGGCCATAAACAGGGATTCGCTGAGGAATATTTTATTGTAATGCGACCACCCGTCATTGTCTAATACACCCAACAGACATACCTTGGGACATAACGGAATCGGGCCCATACCCAATGACGACAAAACTCTAAGGATATCCTGCCAGTATGATCTGATATGGGAGCATTCCCACATCATGTGCCAGAAGTCCGCGCCAGTCTGTAAGCATCTAAGGCAATCAGGCTGAGGCATCCTCCCCATCTTATGCAGCCTGGTAGGAGTCAAATAACTACGGTGCAACATATATAACTGTATCAGTCTGTTGTTAACCGACGGTGACACAGAGGTGACAGCCTCCAACGCATCCGCCCATTCCTCTGCAGTAAGATGGGGAATATTACCCTTCCACCTGGCTTCGGCTAGAATGGGTTGTGAAGACATTCGTAACCCCAATAGGTAAGTGTAAAGGGCTGAAATTAAACCCCTAGGTCCTTGTGATTTCACCACACCGATTAAGGGATATGAAGAGATGGCCCTGCTCGGATCCCTAAACTGTGCCTGCAGCGCATGTCTGATCTGCAAGTATCTAAAAAATTGGGTACGCTCCAGGCCAAATTTCTCCTGAACTTGAGAGAAGGAACAAAGAACACCATTCTGATACAAGTCACGCAGCGCATGTATCCCTAAAGATGCCCAAACCTGAGTTCCCTCTATAGACTGCAAATGGGGAAGCAATGGATTATCCCACAGGGGTATATCATCCGCCCAATCCTGATAGCGCCTCAATTTGGAGTCTCTCCAAACTTGATGTGCCAACCTGTGAATCTGCAATAATTTCCCTGACAGCGATCCCGCCCCTTCTAACACTGGCCATAAACTGGACAACCCCAAATACTGCTGCAGGTAATATTCCATATTCACAAGAGGCTGCCCATTAACCCAACCAGCTAAAAATCTCAATTGACCCGCTAGGAAGTACAAATGAAAATCCGGGAGAGCCGCGCCCCCCAACATCCTGGATCGCTGTAACGTGTGCAAGGCTAATTTATGTCTGGCCTTGCCCCAGATAAACTGCACCATTAAGGAATGAAGCCGACCAAAAAAATTCCTAGATACTGGAGTGCAGGCATGTTCCAACAAATATAGCCCCTTGGGTAGTAGGATCATCTTTATCAAGTTAATCCGTCCCATAATAGATATAGGCAGTGTTTTCCAGATAGCAAACTTGCTAGAAAAAACTGATTCCAAAGGGGCAATATTTTTGGCGTACGCCTCTCTCGGCTCCCTGGTAAGGAAAATCCCCAAATATTTAAAATGATCCACAATCTTCAGATTATGATACTCAATGGGCCAGTCAGCGTTCCATAAAGGCATGAGAGCCGACTTGGTCCAATTGATATGTAAACCCGAATACTGACCAAATGTCTCTATAATACTGATCGCTCGTGGCAAAGACACCTCCAACCTACTGATGAACAATATGAGATCATCTGCGTACAGGCCCACTCTATCCTCCCTCCCCCCGAGCTCGACACCCGCATAGAGAGGATCCTGTCGAATGCGAAGAGCCAGATGCTCAATGGCAATCGCAAACAGGAGAGGGGAAAGAGGGCAACCCTGCCTCGTACCCCTTTGTAAATCAAAATAAGCTGAGGTGGTACCATTCACCAAGACATTGGCTCTGGGACTTTTATACAATATCCGAATCCATTGCAGGAACCTAGGACCGAAGCCAAACTTCTCCATTACCTTCAGCAGATAGGCCCATTCTAGCGAATCGAATGCCTTCGCGGTATCGAGTGAAGCCAATGCCCACTGCCTGTCATCCTGAGTACCAATTTGGGCTATGACTTGAGTCCTACGAATATTGCTAGAGGTCGAGCGTCCAGGTATAAACCCAGTCTGATCGCTATGTATTATACTGACTATCATCCTGTTCAGCCTATTGGCGAAGATCTTTGTCAGAATCTTATAGTCAAGGTTCAGCAAAGATATCGGCCGATAGGAGGCACAGTCCACTGGATCCTTATCCGGCTTCAAAAGCACTACTATAGTCGCTTCATACAAAGAATCAGGCAACCTACCCAATCTCCACGCCTCCTGGAACATCGCCTTAAGTTGAGGCCCAAGGATATCTGCATATTTAGAATATATCTCTAACGGCAGGCCATCAGGACCAGGGGCCTTCCCATTTGCTAGGTCTCCTATAGCCTCCTGTATCTCCTCAACAGTTATGTCCTCCTCCAGCACATTACTGTCCTCCACTGATAAAGTCGGATGGTCTATCTCAGCTATATAATTCTCCAGTTCTACCTCCGAGTGCTCCGCTCGTGAGCGGTATAGATCTCGGTAAAAGTCGGCAAAACTCGATAGGATGCCTGGTACCCTCACCTCGCCATCTGGGGCCTGTATACGCAAAACCGGCGGAGCAGCCGAATTCCTATGGACAATCTGTGCCAGTACTCTCCCAGCCCTATCTCCCACCTCAAAAGCCTGCTGTTTATAAAAGAACATCTTCCGGTTACTCTTTTCATGCAAGTGTACCAGATACATCCTGCCCTTCTGCAACCAGTCCTGCCTATTCCCCTCAGAGGGATCCGCTGCAAACCTCGCTTCAGCCTCCCTAACGCACGTGTTAAAGGAGTCCTCCTTCTCCCTGGTTTCCCTCTTGATATAAGATATAGAAGATTTAAGACACCCCCTAAGATAGGCTTTAAGGGTGTCCCATAATAATAAGGGATCCGTATCCACATCCTGTACCTCCAGAAACACTCGCAACTGATCAGGAATCCTGTCCTGATCTTTCAGGAGGGTGAGCCAGAAGGGGTGAATTCTCAACTTAGTCCCAGACCCTCCCTCCCGTGAATCATTCAGCCTTACTAATAATGGTGCATGATCTGACACACTCCTGGGACCATGAGAGATATCTGACAATCCCAGGCATACCCCAGGGGATCCAAACACGTAGTCAATCCTAGACATTGCACCGGAGGAGGGAGTGAAACAGGAATACTCTATGGAGTCCGGATGTTTCTCCCTCCACAGGTCCAACCATCCCATCTCCGCAATCCAGGACGCCAATAAACTCGGCGCACCAGACGGCGGGGAAGCCGGATTAGCATGGAATCGGTCTAACCGCAGATCCATAACCATGTTCAAATCCCCCACACACAGCAACCCAGCATGCGGATACTGAGCGGCAAAAGTAGCCGCGGTCTGCAGAAGTGACATGTTAGCAGGTGGGGGGCAATAAATGTTTAAAATCACAAACGGCATATTATTCACATGCGCATGGACAAAAATATACCTGCCCTCTGTATCAGACTCAACCGTATGCGGCTCCCACCTAATAGAACGGTTAACAAGTAGGGATTCTCCTCTTAAATGGGAAGTACCAAAAGAGTGACTAGACCATTGGACCCAGGGTTTCTGTAATCTAGATGCCGTGTCGGCCGTGAGATGGGTCTCTTGTAAGCAAAGCAAATGTGGGTTATATCTACGGACATGCGCAAACACGGATATTCTCTTACCCGGAGCTCCCAGACCCCTCACATTCCATGACATTAACAAGATGGCAGCCATTTCTCCTGTGTCATCCAGCTACATACAAGGCTGTCTACCCCCCAGGGACCCCTGTGTAGGCTCCTCCCCAACATGCCACAGACATAGATTTTGCCGCCTACAAACAGTGTCATACCATAAAGTGCCCCACACAATAAAACAACATAAATGTGAACCAACCTTGCCATAAACTAGCAATGAAAAACATTGTATAATGCCAAAAGACAGGTAATATCTCCTGTGCGGCTACAGATTCAGGGACCAGCATGTCACGAGATGGAAAACAGAACATGCCGGTATCTGACCAACTCCCTCAGCACGATATAGGTCGTGCTTGCAGCTATTATATGCACATAAACAGTGAAACAGCATAACTCACGCCGAGATCATAATGTCAGCCCGGTGTCTTGTGCGGGCAGCTAAGCACCACCCGTAAGTGCAGAATACGTCCCGGCTGACCCCCAAGGTCCCTTGGGTATAACAAAGGCGGGTTGTTGATGTGCCGCCATGCTTCATGGCGGTGGTGGTGATCTTCGCCTCTTCCTTGCGACCCAGTCATCCGCCTCTTTAGGATCCGTAAAAAAGATTGATCTGTCGCCATCCACCACCCGCAACCTGGCGGGGTACGCCATAGAATACGGCAAGTTCATGTCCCGTAGTCTCCTCTTCACAGCAACGAAGGTCGCCCTCCTCTTCTGCAGGTCAGCGGAGAAATCGGGGAACAGAGACACCTTGGCATTCTCGTGCATGACGGTCTGCTTTTTCCTAGCGTGGGTAAGGATCAAATCCCGGTCTTTCCAATTCAGCATGCGGGCTAGGAGCGGTCTAGGTGGGGCTCCCGGAGGCGGCAGACGCGCCGGTACTCTGTGGGCCCTCTCAACTGCATACGCCATAGAGAATGCCGCCTCAGGAAAGGTTGATTTAAACCAGGCCTCCAGGAATGCCGCCGGATCCTGCCCCTCCGTCCTCTCAGGCAGGCCCAATATGCGTACGTTGTTCCTCCTGGCCCTGTTCTCCAGGTCATCACATTTTTGCTGCCATAAGGAAACTGAACCCTCCAGAGCTTGTATCTTGGCGGGCAGTGGGCGCGTAAGGTCCTCCAGCTCAGAGATTCTATCCTCCGTCCCCCGCACTCTGTCCCTTAGTTGCTGGACATCATGCCTGAGGAGGCCCACATCCACACGTACCTCCTCAATCTTAGTCGTGAGGGAGGTCTGGCACACCAATATCGCGGCCATCAGCTGATCATGCGCCTCTTTAGGGGTAAGTTCCACTGTCACTGGCTCGTCCGCAGCCGCCTGCAATGCCGCCTGACCTCGGGTGTGCTGAGATCGGGGCGTTCCACTCGCCGCGGCGCCATGTTGAGTTTCCTGGCGCGCGAATTCTTTCAGCCGGTCCGCCGCGGCCTGAGCTTTGCTGGGGCTCATCCTTGACCGTATGTCGGATCCTAGCTGTTTGCTGCTTCGGGTGAGTCTGAAAGCTGCTGCTTTAGCACTCAGGATGGCTCAGGATGGAAACGGGAGCCGGAGCTCAGATCAAGTGCGACCGCTCATGTCGGCCGTTAGCCACGCCCCCATTCAGGCCATCTCTGACTATAAGTTCAGCAATTCCACACAGACAGTTATGACTGTGTCCTCCCCCAATGAGCTAAATGACTTCTACGCTCATTTTGATAATGACAATAAGGAAAAGTTTGCCAAAACACTACCCTCAGATGACTGCCATACCTTCACTCTCACCATCATGGATGTCCATAATGCACTGAGCAGTATCAACTCTTGCAAGGCTGCTGGCACTGACAGCATTCTAGCATGTGCTGAGCAGCTTCAACCTCTTGCTGGCCCAGGCAGTAGTACCAGCTTGTGCCAGACTACCTCTATTGTGCCAGTGCCGAAACACTCATCACAAATGTGCCTGAACGACTATATAATTCGCGCCTATAGTTATGAGGTGCTTTGAGCGACTGGTACTGGCACATCTAAAGTTATGCTTGCCCCCTACACTGGATCCTCACCAATTTGCCTATCGAAGTAATAGGAGTACAGAGGATGCTGTATCTACAGCGCTTCACAGTGTACTCTCACATCTGGACAACAATAATACTTATGCAAGAATGCTTTTTGTTGATTTCAGCTCAGCATTTAATGCAGTCATTCCCTCCAAGTTGATCACTAAACTTGTGGATCTTGGAATCAGCAATCCTATCTGTAACTGGATCATGGACTTTCTGACCAACAGACCCCAGCATGTTAGGTCAGGAAATAACTGTTCCACCACCATCACACTCAACACTGGCACTGGTTTTCAGCTTTAAGTTCCTGGGGACCTACATCTCTGACAATCTGTCCTGGATAACAAACATCTCCAGCCTGGTCAAGAAGGCACATCAGCGCCTCTATTTTTGAGGACACTGAAGAAAAACCACCTGTCTGCTGACATACTGGGTAACTTCTATCACTGTGCGATAGAGAGCAACCTGACGGGTAACTTCTATCACTGTGCGATAGAGAGCAACCTGACCAACTGTGTTACAGTCTGGTATGGGAATTGCTCTGTTGCTGACCGCAAGGCACTGCAGCGGGTGGTGAAAAGCGCCCAACGCATCACAGGGACTCCACTTCCTGCTATTGAGGATGTTCACAAGAAGAGATGTCTACGTCGGGCACGCATCATTCTTAGGGACTCCTCTCATCCTGCCAATAAACCCTTCCAGCTGCTTCCTTCCAGAAGGCGCTACAGGACCCTTCAGACTAAAACCAGCAGATTTACGAACAGTTTCTTCTCCACAGCTGTCACCCTACGGAACTTAGTCCCACGCACAGAACCTTTTCATCCACACTCACTCAACCTTCTACACTCCTCCTCCCCACCATCCCTCCCAATGACCATGATCATGACTGTTATTAATTTTCAACATTCACAGTATGTTTCACATTGGTTACTGCTATAGTTGGGACACTGTAATAGCATAGTCTCTGTTATAGTACGTACTTACACTGTTCACTATTATAGTCTGTTCATAGTGCTACTCTTCCATTTCTGGAGCTATATTCATAGCATTCTGCAGATCTGTTTACTACTAGAGTTGAGCGGACACCTGGATGTTTGGGTTTGACGGGTTCGGACCCGAAATTGACCCCGAACCCCATTGAAGTCAAAGGGGAGCCGAACTTTTGAGCACAAAATTGGCTCTACAAATGTCATGGAAAGGGCTAGAGGGCTGCAAATGGCAGCAAAATGTGGTTAAGAGCATGGCAAGTGCTCTGCAAACAAATGTGGATAGGGAAATTACTTTAAATAACATAAATAACAATAAAATACATAAAAATAAAACATAATAATCTTGATCTAGGAGGACGAGGTCCATGTGGAGTAGGAGGTTGAGGAGGCAGTGGATGTGGCGGTGTAGGTGGAAGCGGCGGTGGAGGAGGTAGCCTACACAGTTTTTTTTTTGTTTAAATTAGGGTACACCGCAAAACATTGGGAAATATAACCTGTGATAACCCCCTCCAGTCGTGCTAAACACACGTTCAGACAATACACTGGCTGCAGGGCAGGCCAGCACCTCCAAGGGGTAAAGGGCAAGCTTAGACCATGTGCACAATCTGGAGACCCAGAAGTTGAAGGGGCAGAACCATCAGTCAGTTCGTGTAGGCGTGTCCAAACATACTGCCTCACCATGTTGCACTTCCCAGTGATGTTCACTCCAATTGGATATCTGCTCTATCAACTTTCGATGTTCTTTTCTGCGCCTACCATGTTGATCACGGTTAGCGGCGAATCAGGGTTTCACGCTGGAGAGAGAACGCGAGAAACGGATACCACATCCAAGGGAGGTCAATGGATGAAGTTAAATGTGATTGAGCGGAAATGTGGAAGAAGTTATTAAAACTGAAGAATCGAAAGAAAGGAGGGGGCGTGCAGCAATTACCCACTCCCAACTCGGGAAGGTAGTGACGATAAATAACAATATAGGACTCTTAAGATGCCCTGTTAATGGAATGATTATTAAAAAATTATAGGGAATGTCACTGGGGTATTTTGGATTTGGAAACGTTAGACCCTGCTGCCGCTTGTTTGACGCTAGATAACTTCTGCCTGATATCACGTCCCCGTGACGTCCACGATCCATTTGGATATCTTCTCTACCAACTTTCAATGTTTTTTTCTGAGCCTACCATGTTGATCACGGTTATCGGCGAATCAGGGTTCCACGCTGGAGAGGGAGCATGAGAAAGAGCATTAAAAAGAGATACCACATCAAATGAAAAGTTAATTGAGCGGAAAAGTGGGGCAAATTATTGAAGCTGAAGCTTACAAGTAAAGGATGTGACGAGCGTCAATTAAAGAAGAATTTTTGAAATTTATGTCCCTGTCACCTCTGCAGAGCAGGGGTTTAATCATGGCAAAAATGGTCAAATGTCACCCAAGAATGTAACAGACAAATTAGTGAAATTTGTTTAACTGTCTACTAGGTATAACAGGGGTATATTACAGCCAAAAATTGGTGAATTTCACCCGAGACAAATTATTGAAATGTTTTTATTTGTCTACTAGGTAGAGCAGGGGTACAGTATTTTTCGCCCCATAAGACGCACCCCCCCCCCCCAAAAGTGGGGGAAAAATGCCCCTGCGTCTTATGGGGCGAATGCTGCCATTTTACATTGCAGTCTGCGATGTATTAGCTGGCGGGGGGAGGAGGGGCCGGTGTCATGCAAATGTGGCGGAGCCGTTGAGGTCACTGTACTCCGCCCCGTTGCTTACTCACTGCTTTATTGCTCAAACCTTTTATAATAATAACTATAATTGACGTTCCGATCCCCAGCCCCATCTGTACTACTTACTAAATGTCCTGTAGCAGGCAGAGCAGGGCAGGCGGCCGGCTGTAACTCACTGACGTCACGGCGCAGGCACATGACGTCAGTGAGTTATGGCCCGGTCATCCGCCCTGCTCTGCCTGCTACAGGACATTTAGTAAGTAGTACAGATGGGGCTGGGGATCGGAACGTTAATTAAAGTTATTATTATAAAAGGTTTAAGCATTAAAGCAGTGAATGAGCGGCGGGGCCGGAGTACAGTAACCGCACCGACACCGCCGCATGTGGATGACACCAGTCCCTCCTCCCTCCCCTCTCCCACAGGTTTAGCTATGGTATATTAGGGCATCTGTGGATGCCACTATTATGGGGTGGGGGATATGTGGATGGCACTGTTATGGGATGGGGGATCTGTGGGTGACACATATATAGCAGTGCCATCCACAGATCCACCCCCCATAACAGTGCCATCCACAGATCCCCCTCCATAACAGTGCCATCCACAGATCACCCCCCCATAAACAGTGCCATCCACAGATCCCTCTATAACAGTGCCATCCACAGATCCCCTCCATAACAGTGCGTCATCCACAGACAATTTATTTTATTTTACCGGTCTACTAGGTATAGCAGTGGTACTATACACAACAAAATTGGTGAATTTCACCCGAAAATGTAAATGACAATTTTTTTGGGGGGGTTTAAACTGTCTACTAGGTACAGCAGTGGTACTATACACCCAAAAATGTGTTAATTTCACCAGAAAATGTAACAGACAATTTTTTTTAATTTATTTTACCGGTCTACTAGGTATAGCAGTGGTACTATACACACCCAAATTGGTGAATTTCATCCTAAAATGTAAATGACAATTACTATTTTTTTAACCGGCCTACTAGGTATAACAGTGGTACTATACACCCAAAAATGGGTGAATTTCACCCGAAAATGTTAATGACAATTTTATTTTTTTTAAATGGTCTACTAGGTATAGAAGTGGTACTATACACCCAAAAATTAGTGAATTTCAGCGAAAATGTTAATGACAATTAAAATTTTTTTTTACCGGCCTACTAGGTATAGCAGTGGTACTATACACCCAAAAATTGGGGAATTTCACCCGAAAATGTAAATGACAAAGTAGTGAAATGATATAAAATAAAACACGTACAAATAAAATAAAAAAAATTGATTTATGAGGTGGAGTTCCATATGGAGTGGGAGTTTGAGGAGGCGGTGGACATAGCGGTGTAGGTGGAAGCGGCGCTGGAGGAGGACGAGGTAGCCAACACAGGTTTTTGGTTTTAATTTTATTTTTTTAAATTAGGGTACGCGCCAAAAGAGTGTGAAATATCCAAAATACAAACATGAGCAATTGCGCTGCAGTAAAACAATGGCTGGTTAGTGCCGGTATACATGTCTAATCTGGACAAAGTACGGACAAGTCCTGAGGGATCTATGTGTGGTTCATTTTAATAAACGTGAGCTTGTCCACAATGGCTGTGGACAGGCGGCTGCGCTTGTCTGTGATAATGTTCCCTGCCGTGCTAAACACACTTTCAGATAATACACTGGCTGCAGGGCAGGCCAGCACCTCCAAGGCAAAAAGGGCAAGCTCAGGCCATGTGCGAATTTGGAGACCTAGAAGTTGAAGGGGTCAGAACCGTCATTCAGTAAGTGTAGGCGTGTGCACACATACTGCTCCACCATGTTGGTGAAATGCTGCCTCCTGCTAAGACGTTCCATATTAGCTGGTGGTGCTGGTTGTTGTGGCGTGCTGACAAAGCTTTTCCACATTTCGGCCATGCTAACCCTGCCTTCTGAGGTGCTGGCAGTGCCCCAGCTGCGTTGGCGACCTCTTCCCCGTCCTCTGCCTTGTGCTTCAACTGTGCCCCTGCTGTCAGGTGGGAATGACACCAGCAGCGCACCTACCAGCGTGCGCTTGTACTCGTACATCTTATGATAACGCTCCAGTGACGGAATTAAGGACGGTACGTTTGTAGTGTCCCACTAGGTAGGAGTGGGCACTACACAAGGGTCAATTGGGTTACGTGTTACTCCTACTCCTAAGGGACAGTGGCATTATATTTAACTATGCATTTTAATGTATTCTCTATGTGTTTTGATATGTATTGTTCCCCTGTGACATGTACAGCAGGCCTATTGGGGTGTAGTGTAGCATCCTAGACACTAGAGGGAGATAGGGAGCCCCTAGTATAAATGTTCAGGCCCAGACAGGGAGGAGTCGGTCTGTAGTTAGTGATGGGAAGTTCGGATCTTTCAAATGAATCGGTTCATTTGAATCAGCTCATTCAAATGAACCGATTCATGAATCGGATCTTCGGTTCACTTCCTGAGCCGGCAGAAGCAAGTGAACTGAAGATCAATGCGCATGCTCAGCTCATCGAATCTTCGGTTCACTTGCTGAGTCGGTTCTCAAGTGAACCAAAGGTCAGGAGGGACTGGCTCCTGGCAAACACAGCTCTGCTGCAGTGAAGCAGACTGTGATAATTGTCTGAGAGTTTTAGTTAAAAGAATCGTGTCACCGAGTCCCTACCAGACTTCCTGCTCTGCTACAGAATGTAGCAGAGCTGTGTGTGTACAGGGTGCATGTAGCAGTGTAGCATGATGCTACACTGCTGCATGCACCCTGTACACACACAGCTCTGCTACATGCTAGATTAATGCCCCCCCTTCCCCCCGGACGGACTTACAGGGAGCCGCAGAGCAGGGAGCCTGGCAGGGACTCGGTGACTCACGGTTCTTTTAACTCAAAAGAATCAAATGAGTCTCTGACTCATTCGATTCTTTTAACTAATAGACTCAGACGATTCTCTGAATCCCTGCGACTCCCCCTGTGCTGGTAGGCAGTGCTGGCTGCCTCTGATTGGTTGGAGGGCGGGGAGGGGCGGGGCTAGCGTCCACTGCCGGCTCCTATTTCACTGCCTCTATGTTGATCTGACTGAGCCGTTTCATTCGGATCGGCTCAGTCAGAGGAACCGACTCTTCCGGATCAGTGAACTGAATCGGTTCAAAAGAACGATTCGTTCATGATCCGGACATCACTACAGTGTAGTAGTGATGGGAAGTTCGGATCTTTGAGCTGAATCGGTTCATTTGAATCAGCTCATTCAAATGAACCGATTCATGAATCGGATCTTCGGTTCACTTCCTGAGCCGGCAGAAGCAAGTGAACTGAAGATCAATGCGCATGCTCAGCTCATCGAATCTTCGGTTCACTTGCTGAGTCGGCTCTCAAGTGAACCGAAGGTCAGGAGGGACTGGCTCTGGCAAACACAGCTCTGCTGCAGTGGAGCAGACTGTGATAATTGAGAGTTTTAGTTAAAAGAATTGTCACCGAGTCCCTACCAGACTTCCTGCTCTGCTACAGCATGTAGCAGAGCTGTGTGTGTACAGGGTGCATGTAGCAGTGTACCATGATGCACCATGATGCTACACTGCTGCATGAACCCTGTACACACACAGCTCTGCTACATGCTAGATTAATGCCCCCCCGGACGGACTTACAGGGAGTCGCAGAGCAGGGAGCCTGGCAGGGACTCGGTGACTCACGGGTCTTTTAACTCAAAAGAATCAAATGAGTCTCTGACTCATTCGATTCTTTTAACTAATAGACTCAGCCGATTCTCTGAGTCCCTGCGACTCCCCCTGTGCTGGTAGCCTCTGATTAGTTGGAGGGCGGGGAGGGGACGGGGCTAGCGTCCACTGGCTGCCTCTGATTGGTTGGAGGGCGGGGCTATTACACTGGCTGCTGCTGCCTGTATGCTGATCTGACTGAGCCGTTTCATTCGGATCGGCTCAGTCAGAGGAACCGACTCTTCCGGATCAGTGAACTGAATCGGTTCAAAAGAACGATTCGTTCATGATCCGGACATCACTACAGTGTAGGCCTGAACTCAATATTTGTGCACCAAATGGCGAAATTTCAAATGCCTGAATCAAACCCCTGTATGTAGAGAGTGTATCTCACACTGTCTGATTTGGTTTGCCGCCTCCACCTCCAATGTTTCATACAGCCTGTTCACTTGTAGGCCCTTACTACAATGTTTTATGGGGTATGCTTACCTTCAGGCCCTCACCTCCAATGTTTCATACGGTTTGCTCAGCTGTAAGCCCACACTACAAAGTTTTATGCGGTTCGCTCACCCTCAGTCCCCCATCTCCAATGTTTCATACGGTCTGCTCAGCTGTAGGCCCACACTACAAAGTTTTATGGGTTTCGCTCACCTTCATGCCCTCATCTCCAATGTTTCATACGGTCTGCTCACCTGTAGGCCCTAACTACAATGTTTTATGGGGTTTGTTTACCTTCAGGCCCTCACCTCCAATGTTTCATACGGTCTGCTCAGCTATAGGCCCACACTACTAAGTTTTATGGGGTTCGCTCACCTTCAGGCACTCATCTCCAATGTTTCATACGGTCTGCTCAGCTGTAGGCCCACAATGCAAAGTTTTATGGGGTTCGCTCACCTTCAGGCCCTAATCTCCAATGTTTTATACGGTCTGCTCACCTGTAGGCCCTTACTACAATGTTTTATGGGGTTTGTTTACCTTCAGGCCCTCACCTCCAATGTTTCACACGGTCTGCTCAGCTGTAGGACATCACTACAATGTTTTATGGGGTCCACTCATCTGTAGGCCTTTACCTCCAATATTTCATACGGTCTGCTCACCTGTAGGCCCTTACCGCCAATGTTTCATACAGTCTGCTCAGCTGTAGGCCCTCACCTCCAAAGTTTCATACGGTCTTCTCAGCTGTAGGCCCTCACTACAATGTTTCATACAGTCTGCTCATCTATAGGCCCTTACATCAATGTTTTATGGGGTTTGTTTACCTTCAGGCCCTCACCTCCAATGTTTCATACGGTCTGCTCAGCTGTAGGCCCACACTACAAAGTTTTATGGGGTTTGCTCACCTTTATGCCCTCATCTCCAATGTTTCATACGGTCTGCTCACCTATAGGCCCTTACTGCAATGTTTTATGGTTTTTTTTTACCTTCCGGCCCTCACCTCAAATGTTTCATACGGTCTGCTCAGCTGTAGGCCCACACTACAAAGTTTTATGGGGTTCGCTCACCTTCAGGCACTCATCTCCAATGTTTCATACGGTCTGCTCACCTGTAGGCCCTTACTACAATGTTTTATGGGGTTTGTTTACCTTCAGGCCCTCACCTCCAATGTTTCATGTGGTCTGCTCAGCTGTAGGCTCACAAAAAGAGATTTATGGGGTTCGCTCACCTTCAGGCCCTCATCTCCAATGTTTAATACGGTCTGCTCACCTGTAGGCCCACACTAAATGTTTTATGGGGTTTGCTCACCTGTAGGCCCTCACCTCCAATGTTTCATACGGTCTGTTCATCTTTAGGCCCTCACTAAAATATTTTATGGGGGTCGCTCACCTGTAGGCCTTCACCTCCAATGTTTCATGGTCTGCTCGGCTGTAGGCCCTCACCTCCAATGTTTCATACGGTGTGCTCAGCTGTAGGCCCTCACTGCAATGTTTCATACAGTCTGTTCAGCTGTAGGCCCTCACTACAATGTTTTATGGGGTTTGCTCACCTGTAGGCCTTCACCTCCAATGTTTTACATGGTCTGCTCAGCTGTAGGCCCTCAATACAATGTTTTATGGGGTTCACTCACTTGTAGGCCTTCACCTCCAATGATTCATACGGTCTGCTTAGCTGTAGGCCCTCAGTACAATGTTTTATGGGGTTCGCTCACCTGTCGGCCTTCACCTCCAAAGTTTCATACGGTTTGCTCACCTCTAGGCCCTCACCTCCAATGTTTCATAGTCTGCTCAGCTGTAGGCCCTCACTACAATGTTTTATAGGGTTCGCTCACCTGTAGGCCTTCACCTCCAATGTTTCATACGGTCTGCTCAGCTGTAGGCCCTCACTACAATGTTTTATGGGGTTCTCTCACCTGTAGGCCTTCACCTCCAATGTGTCATACAGTCTGCTCACCTGTAGGCCCTCACCTCCAATGTTTCATAAAGTCTGCTCAGCTGTAGGTCCTCACTACAATGTTTTATGGGGTTCGCTCACCTGTAGGCCTTCACCTCCAATGTTTCATATGGTCTGCTCACCTGTAGGCCCTTACTGCAATGTTTTATAGGGTTTGTTTACCTTCAGGCCCTCACCTGCAATGTTTCATACGGTCTGCTAAGCTGTAGGCCCAACCTACAGTTTTATGGGGTTCGCTCACCTTTAGGCCCTCATCTCCAATGTTTCATACAGTCTGCTCACCTGTAGGCCCTCACTACAATGTTTTATGGGGTTTGCTCTCCTTCAGGCCCTCATTTCCAATGTTTCATACAGTCTGCTCAGCTGTAGGCCCTCACTACAATGTTTTATGGGGTTTGCTCACCTTTAGGCACTCATTTCCAATGTTTCATACGGTTTGCTCAGCTGTAGGCACTCACTACAATGTTTTATGGGGTTCGCTCACCTGTAGGCCTTTACCTCCAATGTTTCCTACGGTTTGCTCAGCTGTAGGCCCCCACTACAATGTTTTATGGGGTTCGCTCACCTGTAGGCCTTTACCTCCAATGTTTCATACGGTCTGCTCACCTGTAGGCCCTTACTACAATGTTTTATGGGGTTTGTTTACCTTCAGGCCCTCAACTCCAATGTTTCATACGGTCTGATCAGCTATAGGCCCACACTATAAAGTTTTATGGGGTTCGCTCACCTTTAGGCCTTCATCTCCAATGTTTCATACGGTCTGCTCACCTGTAGGCCCTTAATAAAATGTTTGATGGAGTTCGTTTACCATCAGGCCCTCACCTCCAATGTTTCATACCGTCTGCTCAGCTGTAGGCCTTACTACAATGTTTGATGGGGTTTGTTTACCTTCAGTCCCTCACCTCCAATGTTTCATACGGTCTGCTCAGCTGTAGGCCCAGAGTACAAAGTTTTATGGGGTTCGCTCACCTTCAGGCACTTATCTCCAATGTTTCCTACGGTCTGCTCAGCTGTAGGCCCACACTGCAAAGTTTTATGGGGTTCGCTCACATTCAGGCCCTCATCTCCAATGTTTAATACGGTCTGCTCAGCTGTAGGCCTTACTACAAGGTTTTATGAGGTTTGTTTACCTTTAGGCCCTCACCTCCAATGTTTCACACGGTCTGCTCAGCTGTAGGCCCTCAGTACAATGTTTTATGGGGTTCGTTCACCTGTAGGCCTTCACCTCCAAAATTTTATACGGTCTGCTCGGCTGTAGGCCCTCACTACAATGTATTATGGGGTTTGGTCACATGTAGGCCTTCCACTCCAATGTTTTATACGGTCTGCTCAGCTGTAAGCCCTTACTACAATGTTTTATGGGGTTCGTTCACCTGTAGGCCTTCACCTCCAATGATTCATGTGGTCTTCTTAGCTGTAGGCCCTCACTACCATGTTTTATGGGGTTCGTTCACCTGTAGGCCTTTAACTCCAATGTTTCATACAGTCTGCTCACCTGTAGGCCCTCACCTCCAATGTTTCATATGGTCTGCTCACCTGTAGGCTCTCTTTACAATGTTTTATGGGGTTTGCTCACCTTCAGGCCTCACCTCCAATGTTTCATACGGTCTTCTCAGCTGTAGACCCTCACCTCCAATGTTTCATACGGTCTGTTCAGCTGTAGGCCCTCACTACAATGTTTTATGGGGTTTGCTCACTTGTAGGCCTTCAACTCCAATGTTTTATACGGCCTGCTCAGCTGTAGGCCCTCACTACAATCTTTTATGGGGTTCCCTCATCTATAGGCCTTTACCTACAATGTTTCATACGATTTGCTCACCTGTAGGCCTTCACCTCCAATGTTTCATGCAGTCTGCTCAGCTGTAGGCCCTCACCTCCAATGTTTCATACGGTCTTTTCACCTTTAGGCCTTCATCTCCAATGTTTCATACGGTCTGCTCACCTGTAGGCCCTTAATAAAATGTTTGATGGAGTTCGTTTACCATCAGGCCCTCACCTCCAATGTTTCATTCGGTCTGCTCAACTGTAGTCCCACACTACAAAGTTTTATGGGGTTCGCTCACCTTCAGGCCCTCATCTCCAATGTTTCATACCGTCTGCTCAGCTGTAGGCCTTACTACAATGTTTGATGGGGTTTGTTTACCTTCAGTCCCTCACCTCCAATGTTTCATACGGTCTTCTCAGCTGTAGACCCTCACCTCCAATGTTTCATACGGTCTGTTCAGCTGTAGGCCCTCACTACAATGTTTTATGGGGTTTGCTCACTTGTAGGCCTTCAACTCCAATGTTTTATACAGCCTGCTCAGCTGTAGGCCCTCACTACAATCTTTTATGGGGTTCCCTCATCTATAGGCCTTTACCTACAATGTTTCATACGATTTGCTCACCTGTAGGCCTTCACCTCCAATGTTTCATGCAGTCTGCTCAGCTGTAGGCCCTCACCTCCAATGTTTCATACGGTCTTTTCAGCTGTAGGCCCTCACTACAATGTTTCATAAGGTCTGCTCACCTGCAGGACCTTACTACAATGTTTTATGGAGTTTGTTTACCTTCAGGCCCTCACCTTCAATGTTTCATACGGACTGCTCAGCTGTAGGCCCACACTACAAAGCTTTACGGGGTTCGCTCACCTTCAGGCCCTCATCTCCGATGTTTCATACGATCTGCTCACCTGTAGGCCCTCATTATAATGTTTTATAAGGTTTGCTCACCTTTACGCCCTCACCTCAAATGTTTCATACGGTCTACTCGGCTGTAGGCCCTCACTACAATGTTTTATGGGGTTCGCTCACCTGTAGGCCTTTAACTCCAATGTTCCATACGGTCTGCTCACATGTAGGCCCTTACTGCAATGTTTTATGGGGTTTGTTTACCTTCAGGCCCTCACCTCCAATGTTTCATGCGGTCTGCTCAGCTGTAGGCCCTCACTACAATGTTTTATGGGGTTCGCTCACCTGTAGGTCTTTAACTCCAATATTTCATACGGTCTGCTCACCTGTAGGCCCTCACCTCCAATGTTTCATAAGGTCTGCTCACCTGTAGGCTCTCTTTACAATGTTTTATGGGGTTTGCTCACCTTCAGGCCTCACCTCCAATGTTTCATATGGTCTTTTCAGCTGTAGACCCTCACCTCCAATGTTTCATACGGTCTGTTCAGCTGTAGGCCCTCACTACAATGTTTTATGGGGTTTGCTCACTTGTAGGCCTTCAACTCCAATGTTTTATACGGCCTGCTCAGCTGTAGGCCCTCACTACAATCTTTTATGGGGTTCCCTCATCTATAGGCCTTTACCTCCAATGTTTCACACGATTTGCTCACCTGTAGGCCTTCACCTCCAATGTTTCATGCAGTCTGCTCAGCTGAAGGCCCTCACCTCCAATGTTTCATACGATCTTTTCAGCTGTAGGCCCTCACTACAATGTTTCATAAGGTCTGCTCACCTGCAGGACCTTACTACAATGTTTTATGGAGTTTGTTTACCTTCAGGCCCTCACCTTCAATGTTTCATACGGTCTGCTCAGCTGTAGGCCCACACTACAAAGCTTTACGGGGTTCGCACACCTTCAGGCCCTCATCTCCAATGTTTCATACGATCTGCTCACCTGTAGGCCCTCATTATAATGTTTTATAAGGTTTGCTCACCTTTACGCCCTCACCTCCAATGTTTCATACTTTCTTCTCGGCTGTAGGCCCTCACTACAATGTTTTATGGGGTTCGCTCACCTGTAGGCCTTTACCTCCAATGTTTTATACGTTCTGCTCAGCTGTAGGCCTTCACTTCAATGTTTTATGGGGTTTGATCACCTGTAGACCTTCACCTCCAATGTTTTATACGGTCTGCTCAGCTGTAGGCCCTCAACTCCAATGTTTTATATGGTCTGCTCATGTGTAGGCCCTCACTACAATTTTTTATGGGGTTTGCTCACCTCCAAGCCCTCACCTCCAATGTTTCATATGGTATGCTCAGCTGTATGCCCTCACTACAATGTTTTATGGGGTTAGCTCACCTGTAGGACTTTACATCCAATGTTTCATATGGTCTGCACACCTGTAGGCCCTTCCCTCCAATGTTTCATACAGTCTCCTCGGCTGTAGGCACTTACCTCCAATGTTTCATACGGTCTTCTCAGCTGTAAGCCCTCACTACAATGTTTCATACAGTCTGCTCACCTGTAGGCCCTTATTACAATGTTTTATGGGGTTTGTTTACCTTCAGGCCCTCACCTCCAATGTTTCATACGGTCTACTCAGCTGTAGGCCCTCAATACAATGTTTTATGGGTTTCGCTCACCTGTAGGCCTTCACCTCCAATGTTTTATACGGTCTGCTCAGCTGTAGGCCCTCACCACAATATTTTATGGGGTTCGCTCACCTGTAGGCCTTCACCTCAAATGTTTCATAATCTGCTCAGCTGTAGGCCCTTACCTCCAATGTTTCATATGGTGTGCTCAGCTGTAGGCCCTCACTACAATGTTTCATATGGTTTGCTCACCTGTAGGCCCTCACTACAATGTTTTATTGGAGTCGCTCACCTGTAGGCCTTTACCTCCAATGTTGCATACGGTCTGCTCACCTGTAGGCCCTCACTACAATGTTTTATGGGGTTTGCTTACCTTTAGGCACTCACCTCTAATGTTTCATACGGTCTACTCAGCTGTAGGCCCTCATTACAATGTTTTATGGGTTTCGCTCACCTGTAGGCCTTCACCTCCAATGTTTTATACGGTCTGCTCGGCTGTAGGCGCTCACCACAATATTTTATGGGGTTCGCTCACCTGTAAACCTTCACCTCAAATGTTTCATAATCTGCTCAGCTGTAGGCCCTTGCCTCCAATGTTTCATATGGTGTGCTCAGCTGTAGGCCCTCACTACAATGTTTCATATGGTTTGCTCACCTGTAGGCCCTCACTACAATGTTTTATTGGAGTCGCTCACCTGTAGGCCTTTACCTCCAATGTTCCATACGGTCTGCTCACCTGTAGGCCCTTACTGCAATGTTTTATGGGGTTTGTTTACCTTCAGTCCCTCACCTCCAATGCTTTATACGGTCTGCTCAGCTGTAGGCCCACACTACAGTTTTATAGGGTTCGCTCATTTCAGGCCCTCATCTCCAATGTTTCATACGGTCTGCTCACCTGTAGGCCCTCACTATAATGTTCTATGGGGTTTGCTCACCTTTAGGCACTCACCTCCAATGTTTCATACGGTCTGCTCAGCTGTAGGCCCTCACTACAATGTTTTATGGGGTTTGCTCACCTGTAGGCCTTCACCTCCAATGTTTTATACGGTCTGCTCGGCTATAGGCCCTCACTACAATGTTTTCGGGGTTCGCTCATCTGTATGCCTTTACCTCCAATGTTCCATACGGTCTGCTCACCTGTAGGCCCTTACTGCAATGTTTTATGGGGTTCGCTCACCTGTAGGCCTTCACCTCCAATGTTTCACACGGTCTGTTCAGCTGTAGGACCTCAGAACAATATTTTATAGGGTTTCGCTTACCTGTAGGCCTTCACCTCCAAAGTTTTATACGGACTGCTCGGCTGTAGGCCCTCACTACAATTTTTAATGGGGTTCGCATACCTGTAAACCTTTACCTCCAATGTTTCATACGGTCTGCTCACCTGTAGGCCCTCACTTTCAATGTTTCATACGGTCTGCTCACCTGTAGACCCTTACTGCAATGTTTTATGGGGTTTGTTTACCTTCAGGCCCATTACCTCCAATGTTTCATAAAGTCTGCTCAGTTATAGGCCCACACTACAAAGTTTTATGGCGTTCGCTCACCTTCAGGCCCTCACCTCCAATGATTCATACGGTGTGCTCAACTGTAGGCCCTCACTAAAATGTTTCATATGGTCTGCTCACCTGTAGACTCTCTTTACAATGTTTTATGGGGTTTGCTCACCTTCAGGCCTCACCTCCAATGTTTCATGCGGTCTTCTCAGCTGTAGACCCTCACCTCCATTGTTTCATACGGTCTGTTCAGCTGTAGGCCCTCACTACAATGTCTTATGGGGTTTGCTCACCTGTAGGCCGTCACCTCCAATGTTTTATACGGTCTGCCCAGCTGTAGGCCCTCACTACAATGTTTTATGGGGTTCACTCACCTGTAGGCCTTCACCTCAAATGTTTCATAAGGTCTTCTCAGCTGTAGGCCCTCAGTACAATGTTTTATGAGGTTCGCTCACCTGTAGGCCTTCACCTCCAATGTTCCATACGGTCTGCTCACCTGTAGGCCCTCAGTACAATGTTTTATGGGGTTTGCTCACCTTTAGGCACTCACCTCCAATGTTTCATACGGTCTGCTCAGCTGTAGGCCCTCACTACAATGTTTTATGGGGTTTGCTCACCTTCAGGCCCTCATCTCCAATGTTTCATACGGTCTGTTCAACTGTAGGCCATCACTACAATGTTTCATGGGGTTTGCTCACCTCTAGGCCCTCACCTATAATGTTTCATACGTTCTGCTCAGCTGTAGGCCCTCACTGCAATGTTTTATGGGGTTCGCTCACCTTCAAGCCCTCATCTCCAATGTTCCATACGGTCTTCTCACCTGTAGACCCTCACTACAATGTTTTAAGGGGTTTGCTCACCTTTAGGCCTTCACCTCCAATGTTTCATACGGTCTGCTCAGCTGTAGGCCCTCACTGCAATGTTTTATAGGGTTCGCTCACCTGTAGGCCTTCACCTCAAATGTTTCATAGTCTACTCAGCTGTAGGCACTCACCTCCAATGTTTCATACGGTCTGCTCAGCTGTAGGCCCTCACTACAATGTTTTATGGGGTTCGCTCACCTTCAGGCCCTCATCTCCAATGTTCCATACGGTCTTCTCACCTGTAGACCCTCACTACAATGTTTTATGGGGTTTGCTCACCTTTAGGCCCTCACCTACAATGTTTCATACGGTCTGCTCAGCTGTAGGCCCTCACTACAATGTTTTATGGGGTTTGCTCACCTGTAGGCCTTCACCTCCAATGTTTTATACGGTCTGCTCGGCTATAGGCCCTTACTACAATGTTTTCGGGGTTCGCTCATCTGTATGCCTTTACCTCCAATGTTCTATACGGTCTGCTCACCTGTAGGCCCTTACTGCAATGTTTTATGGGGTTCGCTCACCTGTAGGCCTTCACCTCCAATGTTTCACACGGTCTCTTCAGCTGTAGGACCTCAGAACAATATTTTATAGGGTTCGCTTACCTGTAGGCCTTCACCTCCAAAGTTTTATACGGTCTGCTTGGCTGTAGGCCCTCACTACAATGTTTTATTGGGGTTCGCTCACCTGTAGGCCTTCACCTCCAATGTTTCACACGCTCTGCTCAGCAGTAGGCCCTCAGTACAATGTTTTATGGGGTTTGCTCACCTGTAGGCCTTCACCTCCAAAGTTTCATACGGACTGCTCGGCTGTAGGCCCTCACTACAATGTTTAATGAGGTTCGCTCACCTGTAGACCTTTATCTCCAATGTTTCATACGGTCTGCTCACCTGTAGGCCATCACTTTCAATGTTTCATACGGTCTGCTCACCTGTAGACCCTTACTGCAATGTTTTATGGGGTTTGTTTACCTTCAGGCCCTCACCTCCAATGTTTCATAAAGTCTGCTTAGTTGTAGGCCCACACTACAAAGTTTTATGGCGTTCGCTCACCTTCAGGCCCTCACCTCCAATGATTCATACTGGTGTGCTCAACTGTAGGCCCTCACTAAAATGTTTCATATGGTCTGCTCACCTGTAGACTCTCTTTACAATATTTTATGGGGTTTGCTCACCTTCAGGCCTCACCTCCAATGTTTCATGCAGTCTTCTCAGCTGTAGACCCTCACCTCCAATGTTTCATACGGTCTGTTCAGCTGTAGGCCCTCACTACAATGTCTTATGGGGTTTGCTTACCTGTAGGCCGTCACCTTCAATGTTTTATACAGTCTGCTCAGCTGTAGGCCCTCACTACAATGTTTTATGGGGTTCACTCACCTGTAGTCCTTCACCTCAAATGTTTCATAAGGTCTTCTCAGCTGTAGGCCCTCAGTACAATGTTTTATGAGGTACGCTCACCTGTAGGCCTTCACCTCCAATGTTCCATACGATCTGCTCAACTGTATGCCCTCAGTACAATGTTTTATGGGGTTTGCTCACCTTTAGGCACTCACCTCCAATGTTTCATACGGTCTGCTCAGCTGTAGGCCCTCACTACAATGTTTTATGGGGTTTGCTCACCTTCAGGCCCTCATCTCCAATATTTCATACGGTCTGCTCAACTGTAGGCCATCACTACAATGTTTCATGGGGTTTGCTCACCTCTAGGCCCTCACCTATAATGTTTCATACGATCTGCTCAGCTGTAGGCCAAAACTGCAATGTTTTATGGGGTTCGCTCACCTTCAAGCCCTCATCTCCAATGTTCCATACGGTCTTCTCACCTGTAGACCATCACTACAATGTTTTATGGGGTTTGCTCACCTTTAGGCCTTCACCTCCAATGTTTCATACGGTCTGCTCAGCTGTAGGCCCTCACTACAATGTTTTATGGGGTTCGCTCACCTGTAGGCCTTCACCTCCAATGTTTGATAGTCTGCTTAGCTGTAGGCCCTTACCTCCAATGTTTCACACGGTGTGCTCAGCTGTAGGCCCTCACTACAATGTTTTATATGGTCTGCTAACCCGTAGGCTCTCTTTACAATATTTTATGGGGTTTGCTCACCTTCAGGCCTCAACTCCGATGTGTCATATGGTCTTCCCAGCTGTAGACACTCACCTCCCATGTTTCATACGGTCTGTTCAGCTGTAGGCCCTCTCTACAATGTTTTATGGGGTTTGCTCACCTGTAGGCCTTCACCTCCAATGTTTTATACAGGCTGCTCAGCTGTAGGCCCTCACTACAATGTTTTATGGGGTTCGCTCACCTTCAGGCCTCACCTCCAATGTTTCATGCGGTCTTCTCAGATGTAGACCCGCACCTCTAATGTTTCATACGGTCTGTTCAGCTTTAGGCCCTCACTACAATGTCTTATGGGGTTCACTCACCTGTAGGCCTTCACCTCAACTGTTTCATAAGGTCTGCTCAGCTGTAGTCCCTCAGTACAATGTTTTATGAGGTTCGCTCACCTGTAGGCCTTCACCTATAATGTTTCATAGTCTGCTCAGCTGTAGGCCCTCACCTCCAATGTTTCATATGGTGTTCTCAGCTGTAGGCCCTCACTACAATGTTTCATATGGTTTGCTCACCTGTAGGCCCTCACTACAATGTTTTATGCGGGTCGCTCACCTGTAGGCCTTCACCTCCAATGTTCCATACGGTCTGCTCACCTGTAGGCCCTCAGTACAAAGTTTTATGGGGTTTGCTCACCTTTAGGCACTCACCTCCAATGTTTCATACGGTCTGCTCAGCTGTAGGCCCTCACTCCAATGTTTTATGGGGTTTGCTCACCTTCAGGCCCTCATCTCCAAAGTTTAATACGGTCTGCTCAACTGTAGGCCCTCACTACAATGTTTCATGGGGTTTGCTAACCTTTAGGCCCTCACCTACAATGTTTCATACGATCTGCTCAGCTGTAGGCCCTCACTACAATGTTTCATGGGGTTCGCTCACCTGTAGGCCTTTACCTCCAATGCTTTATACGGTCTGCTCGGCTGTAGGCCCTCCCTACGATGTTTTACGGGGTTCGACCACCTGTAGGCCTTCACCTCCAAAGTTCCATACGGTCTGCTCACCTTTAGGCCCTTACTGCAATGTTTTATAGGGTTTGTTTACCTTCAGGCCCTCACTTCCAATGTTTCATACGGTCTGCTCAGCTGTATGCCCTCAATACAATGTTTTATGGGGTTCGCTCACCTTCAGGCCCTCATCTCCAATGTTCCATACGGTCTTCTCACCTGTAGACCCTCACTACAATGTTTTATGGGGTTTGTTCACCTTTAGGCCCTCACCTCCAATGTTTCATACGGTCTGCTCAGCTGTAGACCCTCATTACAATGTTTTATGGGGTTCGCTCACCTGTAGGCCTTCACCTCCAATGATGCATACGGTCTTCTCACCTGTAGGCCCTTACTGCAATGTTTTATGGGGTTTGTTTACCTTCAGTCCCTCACCTGCAATGCTTCATACTGTCTGCTCAGCTGTAGGCCCACACTACAGTTTTATGGGGTTCGCTCACCTTCAGGCCCTCACATCCAATCTTTCATACGGTCAGCTCACCTATAGGCCCTCACTATAATGTTTTATGGGGTTTGCTCACCTTCAGTCCCTCACCTCCAATGCTTCATACGGTCTGCTCAGCTGTAGGCCCTCAGTACAATATTTTATGGGGTTCGCTAACCTGTAGGCCTTCACCACCAAAGTTTCACACGGTCTGCTCAGCAGTAGGCCCTCAGTACAATATTTTATGGGGTTCGCTCACCTGTATACCTTCACCTCCAATGTTCCATACATTCTGCTCACCTGTAGGCCCTTACTGCAATGTTTTATGGGGTTCGCTCACCTGTAGGCCTTCACCTCCAATGTTTCACACGGTTTGCTCAGCTGTAGGACCTCAGAACAATATTTTATAGGGTTCGCTTACCTGTAGGCCTTCACCTCCAAAGTTTTATACGGTCTGCTCGGCTGTAGGCCCTCACTACAATGTTTTATTGGGTTTCGCTCACCTGTAGGCCTTCACCTCCAATGTTTCACGGTGTGCTCAGCAGAAGGCCCTCAATAAAATATTTTATGGGGTTCGCTCACCTGTAGGCCTTCACCTCCAAAGTTTCATACGGTCTGCTCGGCTGTAGGCCCTCACTACAATGTCTTATGGGGTTTGATCACCTGTAGGCCGTCACCTTCAATGCTTTATTCGGTCTGTTCAGCTGTAGGCCCTCACTACAATGTTTTATGAGGTTCACTCACCTGTAGGCCTTCACCTGAAATGTTTCATAAGGTCTGCTCAGCTGTAGGCCCTAAGTACAATGTTTTATAAGGTTCGCTCACCTGTAGGCCTTCACCTCCACTGTTCAATACGGTCTGCTCGGCCGTAGGCCCTCACTACAATGTTTTATGGGGTTCGCTCACCTGTAGGCCTTCACCTCAAATGTTTCATAGTCGGCTCAGCTGTAGGCCCTCTCCTCCAATGTTTCATATGGTGGTCTCAGCTGTAGGCCCTCACTACATGGTTTCATATGGTTTGCTCACCTGTAGGCCTTTACCGCCAATGTTTCATACGGTCTGCTCACCTGTAGGCCACCACCTTCAATGTTTCATACGGTCTGCTCACCTGTAGGCCCTTACTGCAACGTTTTATAGGGTTTGTTTACCTTTAGGCCCTCACCTCCAATGTTTCATAAGGTCTGTTCAGTTGTAGGCCCACACTACAAAGTTTTATGGCGTTCGCTCACCTTCAGGCCTCACCTCCAAAGTTTCATGCGCTCTTCTCAGCTGTAGACCCTCACCTCCAATGTTTCATACGTTCTGTTCAGCTGTAGGCCCTCACTACAATGTCTTATGGGGTTTGCTCACCTGTAGGCCATCACCTCCAATGCTTTATTCGGTCTGCTCAGCTGTAGGTCCCTCATTACAATGTTTTATGAGATTCACTCACCTGTAGGCCTTCACCTCAAATGTTTCATAAGGTCTGATCAGCTGTAGGCCCTCAGTACAATGTTTTATGGGGTTCGCTCATCTGTAGGCCTTCACCTCAAATGTTTCATAGTCTGCTCAGCTGTAGGCCCTCAACTCCAATGTTTCATATGGTGTTGTCAGCTGTAGGCCCTCACTACAATGTTTCATATGGTTTGCTCACCTGTAGGCCCTCACTACAATGTTTTATGGGGGTCGCTCACCTGTAGGCCTTCACCTCCAATGTTCCATACGGTCTGCTCACCTGTAGGCCCTCAGTACAATGTTTTATGGCGTTTGCTCACCTTTAGGCACTCACCTCCAATGTTTCATACGGTCTGCTCAGCTGTAGGCCCTCACTACAATGTTTGATGGGGTTTGCTCACCTTCAGTCCCTCATCTCCAATGTTTCATACGGTCTGCTCAACTGTAGGCCCTCACTACAATGTTTCATGGGGTTTGCTCACCTTTAGGCCCTCACCTACAATGTTTCATACGATCTGCTCAGCTGTAGGCCCTCACTACAATGTTTTATGGGGTTCGCTCACCTGTAGGCCTTTACCTCCAATGCTTTATATGGTCTGCTCGGCTGCAGGCCCTCACTACGATGTTTTACGGGGTTCGCTCACCTGTAGGCCTTCACCTCCAAAGTTCCATACGGTCTGCTCACCTGTAGGCCCTTACTGCAATGTTTTATAGGTTTTGTATACCTTCAGGCCCTCAACTCCAATGTTTCAAACGGTCTGCTCAGCTATAGGCCCTCACTACAATGTTTTATGGAGTTCGCTCACCTTCAGGCCCTCATCTCCAATGTTCCATACGGTCTTCTCACCTGTAGACCCTCACTACAATGTTTTATGGGGTTTGCTCACCTTTAGGCCCTCACCTGCAATGTTTCATACATTCTTCTCAGCTGTAGACACTCACCTCCAATGTTTCATACGGTCTGTTCAGCTATAGGCCCTCACTACAATGTTTTATGAGGTTTGCTCACCTGTAGGCCTTCACCTCCAATGTTTTATACCGTCTGCTCAGCTGTAGGCCCTCACTGCAATGTTTTATGGGGTTCGCTCACCTTCAGGCCCTCATCTCCAAAGCTCCATACGGTGTGCTCACCTGTAGGCCCTCACTACAATGTTTTACGGGGTTCGCTCAAGTGTATGCCTTCACCTCCAATATTCTATACGGTCTGCAAAGCTGTAGGCCCTCACTTCAATGTTTTATGGGGTTTGATCACCTTTAGGCACTCACCTCCAATGTTTCATATGGTCTGCTCAGCTGTAGACACTCACCTCCAATGTTTCATAAGGTCTGCTCAGCTGTAGGCCCTCACTACGATGTTTTACGTGGTTCGCTCACCTGTAGGCCTTCAACTCCAAAGTTCCATACGGTCTGCTCAGCTGTAGGCCCTCACTACGATGTTTTATGGGGTTCGCTCACCTTCAGGCCCTCATCTCCAATGTTCCATACGGTCTTCTCACCTGTAGACCCTCACTACAATGTTTTATGGGATTTGCTCACCTTTAGGCCCTCACCTCTAATGTTTCATACGGTCTTCTCAGCTGTAGGCCCTCACTACAATGTTTTATGGGGTTCGCTCACCTGTAGGCCTTCACCTCAAATGTTTCATAGTCTGCACAGCTGCAGGCCCTCACCTCCAATGTTTCACACGGTGTGCTCAGCTGTAGGCCCTCACTACAAAGTTTCATATGGTCTGCTAACCTGTAGGCTCTCTTTTCAATTTTTTATGGGGTTTGCTCACCTTTAGGCACTCACCTCCAATGTTTCATACGGTCTGCTCAGCTGTAGGCCCTCATACAATGTTTTATGGGGTTTGCTCACCTTCAGGCCCTCATCTCCCATGTTTAATACGGTCTGCTCAACTGTAGGCCCTCACTACAATGTTTCATGGGGTTTGCTTACCTTTAGGCCCTCACCTACAATGTTTCATACGATCTGCTCAGCTATAGGCCCTCACTACAATGTTTTATGGGGTTCGCTCACCTGTAGGCCTTTACCTCCAATGCTTTATACGGTCTGCTCGGCAGTAGGCCCTCACTGTGATGTTTTACGTGGTTCGCTCACCTGTAGGCCTTCACCTCCAAAGTTCCATACGGTCTGCTCAGCTGTAGGCCCTCACTACAATGTTTTAGGGGGTTCGCTCACCTTCAGGCCCTCATTTCCAATGTTCCATACGGTCTGCTCAGCTGTAGGCCCTCACTACATTGTTTTATGGGGTTCGCTCACCTGTAGGCCTTCACCTCCAATGTTTCATAGTCTGCTCAGCTGCAGGCCCTCACCTCCAATGTTTCACACGGTGTGCTCAGCTGTAGGCCCTCACTACAATGTTTCATATGGTCTGCTAACCTGTAGGCTCTCTTTACAATTTTTTATGGGGTTTGCTCACCTTCAGGCCTCAACTCCAATGTTTCATATATTCTTCTCAGCTGTAGACACTCACCTCCAATGTTTCATATGGTCTGCTCAGCTGTAGGCCCTCACTACAATGTTTTATGGGGTTTGCTCACCTTCAGGCCGTCATCTCCAATGTTTCATACGGTCTGCTCAACTGTAGGCCCTCACTACAATGTTTCATGGGGTTTGCTCACCTTTAGGCCCTCACCTACAATGTTTCATACGATCTGCTCAGCTATAGGGCCTCACTACAATGTTTTATGGGGTTCTCTCACCTTCAGGCCCTCATCTCCAATGCTCCATACGGTCTGCTCACCTGTAGGCCCTCACTACAATGTTGTATAGGTTTCGCTATCCTGTAGGCCTTCACCTCCAATGTTTTATGCAGTCTGCTCACCTGTAGGCCCTCACTACAATGTTGTATAGGTTTCGCTTACCTGTAGGCCTTCACCTCCAATGTTTTATGCAGTCTGCTCACCTGTAGGCCCTCACTACAATGTTTTACGGGGTTCGCTCACCTGTATGCCTTCACCTCCAATATTCCATACGGTCTGCAAAGCTGTAGGCCCTCACTACAATGTTTTATGGGGTTTGCTCACCTTTAGGCACTCACCTCCAATGTTTCATACGGTCTGCTCAGCAGTAGGCCCTCACTACAATGTTTTATGGGGTTTGCTCACCTTCAGGCCGTCATCTCCAATGTTTCATACGGTCTGCTCAACTGTAGGCCCTCACTACAATGTTTCATGGGGTTTGCTCACCTTTAGGCCCTCACCTACAATGTTTCATACGATCTGCTCAGCTATAGGGCCTCACTACAATGTTTTATGGGGTTCGCTCACCTGGAGGCCTTTACCTCCAATCTTTATACGGTCTGCTCGGCTGTAGGCCCTCACTACGATGTTTTACGTGGCTCGCTCACCTATAGGCCTTCACCTCTAAAGTTCCATACGGTCTGCTCAACTGTAGGCCCTCACTACAATGTTTCATGGGGTTTGCTCACCTTTAGGCCCTCAACTACAATGTTTCATAGTCTGCTCAGCTGCAGGCCCTCACCTCCAATGTTTCACACGGTATGCTCAGCTGTAGGCCCTCACTACAATGTTTCATATGGTCTGCTAACCTGTAGGCTCTCTTTACAATTTTTTATGGGGTTTGCTCACCTTCAGGCCTCAACTCCAATGTTTCATATATTCTTCTCAGCTGTAGACACTCACCTCCAATGTTTCATATGGTCTGTTCAGCTGTAGGCCCTCACTACAATGTTTTATGGGGTTTGCTCACCTGTAGGCCTTCACCTCCAATGTTTTATACCGTCTGCTATGCTGTAGGCCCTCACTGCAATGTTTTATGGGGTTCTCTCACCTTCAGGCCCTCATCTCCAATGCTCCATACGGTCTGCTCACCTGTAGGCCCTCACTACAATGTTGTATAGGTTTCGCTTACCTGTAGGCCTTCACCTCCAATGTTTTATGCAGTCTGCTCACCTGTAGGCCCTCACTACAATGTTGTATAGGTTTCGCTTACCTGTAGGCCTTCACCTCCAATGTTTTATGCAGTCTGCTCACCTGTAGGCCCTCACTACAATGTTTTACGGGGTTCGCTCACCTGTATGCCTTCACCTCCAATATTCCATACGGTCTGCAAAGCTGTAGGCCCTCACTACAATGTTTTATGGGGTTTGCTCACCTTTAGGCACTCACCTCCAATGTTTCATACGGTCTGCTCAGCAGTAGGCCCTCACTACAATGTTTTATGGGGTTTGCTCACCTTCAGGCCGTCATCTCCAATGTTTCATACGGTCTGCTTAACTGTAGGCCCTCACTACAATGTTTCATGGGGTTTGCTCACCTTTAGGCCCTCAACTACAATGTTTCATACGATCTGCTCAGCTATAGGCCCTCACTACAATGTTTTATGGGGTTCGCTCACCTGTAGGCCTTTACCTCCAATGCTTTATACGGTCTGCTCGGCTGTAGGCCCTCACCACGATGTTTCACGTGGTTCGCTCACCTGTAGGCCTTCACCTCCAAAGTTCCATACGGTCTGCTCAGCTGTAGGCCCTCACTACAATGTTTTATGGGGTTCGCTCACCTTCAGGCCCTCATCTCCAATGGTCTTCTCACCTGTAGACCCTAACTACATTTTTTGGGGGGGTTTGCTCACCTTTAGGTCCTCACCTCAAATGTTTCATACGGTCTGCTCAGCTGTAGGCCCTCACTACAATGTTTTATGGGGTTCGCTCACCTGTAGGCCTTCACCTCCAATGTTTCATAGTCTGCTCAGCTATATAGGCCGTCACCTCCAATGTCTCACACGGTGTGCTCAGCTGTAGGCCCTCATTACAATGTTTCATATGGTCTGCTCACCTGTAGGCTCTCTTTACAATGTTTTATGGGGTTTGATCACCTTCAGGCCTCAACTCCAATGTTTCATATATTCTCCTCAGCTGTAGACACTCACCTCCACAGTTTCATACGGTCTGTTCAGCTGTAGACCCTCTCTACAATGTTTTATGGGGTTTGCTCACCTGTAGGCCTTCACCTCCAAAGTTTTATACCGTCTGCTCAGCTGTAGGCCCTCACTGCAATGTTTTATGGGGATCTCTTACGTTCAGGGCCTCATCTCCAATGCTCCAAACGGTCTGCTCACCTGTAGGCCCTCACTACAATGTTTTATGGGTTTCGCTCACCTGTAGGCCTTCACCTCCAATGTTTTATACGGTCTGCTCGGCTGTAGGCCCTCACTACAATATTTTATGGGGTTCGCTCACCTGTAGGCCTTCACCTCCAATGTTGCATATGGTCTTCTCACCTGTAGGCCCTTAATGCAATGTTTTATGGAGTTTGTTTACCTTCAGTCCCTCACCTACAATGCTTCATAAGGTCTGCTCAGCTGTAGGCCCACACTACAGTTTTATGGAGTTTGCTCACCTTCAGGCCCTCATCTCCAATGTTTCATACGGTCAGCTCACCTGTAGGCCCTCACTATAATGTTTTATGGGGTTTACTCACCTTCATTCCCTCACCTCCAATGCTTCATACGGTCTGCTCAGCTGTAGGCCCTCACTACAATGTTTCACATGGTCTCCTCAGCTATAGGACCTCAGAACAATATTTTATAGGGTTCGCTTACCTGTAGGCCTTCACCTCCAAAGTTTTATAAGGTCTGCTCGGCTGTAGGCCCTCACTACAATGTTTTATTGGGGTTCGCTTACCTGTAGGCCTTCACCTCCAATGTTTCACACGGTCTGCTCAGCAGTAGGCCCTCAGTACAATATTTTATGGGGTTTGCTCACCTGTAGGCCTTCACCTCCAAAGTTTCATACGGTACTGCTCGGCTGTAGGCCCTCACTACAATGTTTAATGGGGTTCGCTCACCTGTAGGCCTTTACCTCCAATGTTTCATATGGTCTGATCACCTGTATGCTCTCTTTACAATGTTTTATGGGGTTTGCTCACCTTCAGGCCTCACCTCCAATGTTTCATGTGGTCTTCTCAGCTGTAGACCCTCACCTACAATGTTTCATACGGTCTGTTCAGCTGTAGGCCCTCACTACAATGTCTTATGGGGTTTGCTTACCTGTAGGCTGTCACCTCCAATGCTTTATTCGGTCTGCTCAGCTGTAGGCCCTCACTACAATGTTTCATGGGGTTCACTCACCTGTAGGCCTTCACCTCAAATATTTCATAAGGTCTGCTCAGCTGTAGGCCCTCAGTACAATGTTTCATATGGTTTGCTCACCTGTAGGCTCTCACTACAATGTTTTATGGGGGTCGCTCACCTGTAGGCCTTCACCTCCAATGTTCCATACGGTCTGCTCAGCTGTAGGCCCTCACTACAATGTTTTATGGGGTTTGCTCACCTTTAGGCACTCACCTCTAATGTTTCATACGGTCTGCTCAGCTGTAGGCCCTCACTACAATGTTTTATGGGGTTCGCTCACCTGTAGGCGTTTACCTCCAATGTTTTATACGGTCTGCTCGGCTGTAGGCCCTCACTACGATGTTTTACAGGGTTCGCTCACCTGTAGGCCTTCACCTCCAAAGTTCCATACGGTCTGCTCACCTGTAGGCCCTTACTGCAATGTTTTATAGAGTTTGTTTAATTTCACGCCCTCACCTCCAATGTTTCATACGGTCTGCTCAGCTGTAGGCCCTCACTACAATGGTTTATGGGGTTCGCTCACCTTCAGACCATCATCTCCAATGTTCCATACGGTTTTCTCACCTGTAGACCCTCACTACAATGTTTTATGGGGTTTGCTCACCTTTAGACCCTCACCTCCAATGTTTCATACGGTCTGCTCAGCTGTAGGCCCTCACTACATTGTTTTATGGGGTTCGCTCACCTGTAGGCCTTCACCTCCAATGTTTCATAGTCTGCTCAGCAATAGGCCCTCACCTCCAATGTTTCTCACGGTGTGCTCAGCTGTAGGCCCTTTCTACAATGTTTCATATGGTCTGCTAACCTGTAGGCTCTCTTTACAATGTTTTATGGGGTTTTCTCACCTTCAGGCCTCAACTCCAATGTTTCATATGGTCTTCTCAACTGTTAAGGGGTTCGCTCACCTGTAGGCCTTCACCTCCAATGTTGCATATGGTCTTCTCACCTGTAGGCCCTTAATGCAATGTTTTATGGAGTTTGTTTACCTTCAGTCCCTCACCTACAATGTTTCATACGGTCAGCTCACCTGTAGGCCCTCACTATAATGTTTTATGGGGTTTACTCACCTTCATTCCCTTACCTCCAATGCTTCATACGGTCTGCTCAGCTGTAGGCCCTCACTACAATGTTTTATAAGGTCTGCTCGGCTGTAGGCCCTCACTACAATGTTTTATTGGGGTTCGCTTACCTGTAGGCCTTCACCTCCAATGTTTCACACGGTCTGCTCAGCAGTAGGCCCTCAGTACAATATTTTATGGGGTTTGCTCACCTGTAGGCCTTCACCTCCAAAGTTTCATACGGTCTGCTCGGCTGTAGGCTCTCACTACAATGTTTAATGGGGTTCGCTCACCTGTAGGCCTTTACCTGCAATGTTTCATATGGTCTGATCACCTGTATGCTCTCTTTACAATGTTTTATGGGGTTTGCTCACCTTCAGGCCTCACCTCCAATGTTTCATGTGGTCTTCTCAGCTGTAGACCCTCACCTACAATGTTTCATACGGTCTGTTCAGCTGTAGGCCCTCACTACAATGTCTTATGGGGTTTGCTTACCTGTAGGCTGTCACCTCCAATGCTTTATTCGCTCTGCTCAGCTGTAGGCCCTCACTACAATGTTTCATGGGGTTCACTCACCTGTAGGCCTTCACCTCAAATATTTCATAAGGTCTGCTCAGCTGTAGGCCCTCAGTACAATGTTTCATATGGTTTGCTCACCTGTAGGCTCTCACTACAATGTTTTATGGGGGTCGCTCACCTGTAGGCCTTCACCTCCAATGTTCCATACGGTCTGCTCAGCTGTAGGCCCTCACTACAATGTTTTATGGTGTTTGCTCACCTTTAGGCACTCACCTCCAATGTTTCATACGGTCTGCTCAGCTGTAGGCCCTCACTACAATGTTTTATGGGGTTCGCTCACCTGTAGGCGTTTACCTCCAATGTTTTATACGGTCTGCTCGGCTGTAGGCCCTCACTACGATGTTTTACAGGGTTCGCTCACCTGTAGGCCTTCACCTCCAAAGTTCCATACGGTCTGCTCACCTGTAGGCCCTTACTGCAATGTTTTATAGAGTTTGTTTAATTTCACGCCCTCACCTCCAATGTTTCATACGGTCTGCTCAGCTGTAGGCCCTCACTACAATGGTTTATGGGGTTCGCTCACCTTCAGACCATCATCTCCAATGTTCCATACGGTTTTCTCACCTGTAGACCCTCACTACAATGTTTTATGGGGTTTGCTCACCTTTAGACCCTCACCTCCAATGTTTCATACGGTCTGCTCAGCTGTAGGCCCTCACTACAATGTTTTATGGGGTTCGCTCACCTGTAGGCCTTCACCTCCAATGTTTCATAGTCTGCTCAGCAATAGGCCCTCACCTCCAATGTTTCTCACGGTGTGCTCAGCTGTAGGCCCTTTCTACAATGTTTCATATGGTCTGCTAACCTGTAGGCTCTCTTTACAATGTTTTATTGGGTTTGCTCACCTTCAGGCCTCAACTCCAATGTTTCATATGGTCTTCTCAACTGTTAAGGGGTTCGCTCACCTGTAGGCCTTCACCTCCAATGTTGCATATGGTCTTCTCACCTGTAGGCCCTTAATGCAATGTTTTATGGAGTTTGTTTACCTTCAGTCCCTCACCTACAATGTTTCATACGGTCAGCTCACCTGTAGGCCCTTGCTATAATGTTTTATGGGGTTTACTCACCTTCATTCCCTCACCTCCAATGCTTCATACGGTCTGCTCAGCTGTAGGCCCTCACTACAATGTTTTATGGAGTTTGCTCACCTTTAGGCACTCACCTCCAATGTTTCATACGGTCTGCTCAACTGTAGGCCCTCACTACAAAGTTTTATGGGGTTTACTCACCTTCAGGCCCTCATCTCCAAAGTTTCATACGGTCTGCTCACCTGCAGGCCCTAACTACAATGTTTTACGGGGTTCGCTCACCTGTATGCCTTCACCTCCGATATTACATACGGTCTGCAAAGCTGTAGGCCCTCACTACAATGTTTTATGGGGTTTGCTCACCTGTAGGCCTTCACCACCAATGTTTTATACGGTCTGCTTGGCTGTAGGCCCTCACTACAATGTTTTACGGGGTTCGCTCACCTGTATGCCTTCACCTCCAATGTTCCATACGGTCTGCTCACCTGTAGGCCCTTACTGCAATGTTTTATGGGGTGCGCTCCCCTGTAGGCCTTCACCTCCAATGTTTCACATGGTCTCCTCAGCTATAGGACCTCAGAAAAATATTTTATAGGGTTCGCTTACCTATAGGCCTTCACCTCCAACGTTTTATACGGTCTGCTCGGCTGTAGGCCCTCACTACAATGTTTTATTGGGGTTCGCTTACCTGTAGGCCTTCACCTCCAATGTTTCACACGGTCTGCTCTGCAGTAGGCCCTCAGTACAATATTTTATGGGGTTCGCTCACCTGTAGGCCTTCACCCCCAAAGTTTCATACGGTCTGCTCAGCTGTAGGCCCTCACTACAATGTTTAATGGGGTTCGCTCACCTGTAGGCCTTTACCTCCAATGTTTCATATGGTCTGATCAACTGTATGCTCTCTTTACAATGTTTTATGGGGTTTGCTCACCTTCAGGCCTCACCTCCAATGTTTCATGTGGTCTTCTCAGCTGTAGACCCTCACCTCCAATGTTTCATACAGTCTGTTCAGCTGTAGGCCCTCACTATAATGTCTTATGGGGTTTTCTCACCTGTAGGCCGTCACCTCCAATGCTTTATTCGGTCTGCTCAGCTGTAGGCCCTCACTACAATGTTTCATGGGGTTCACTCACCTGTAGGCCTTCACCTCAAATATTTCATAAGGTCTGCTCAGCTGTAGGCCCTCAGTACAGTGTTTCATATGGTTTGCTCACCTGTAGGCTCTCACTACAATGTTTTATGGGGGTCGCTCACCTGTAGGCCTTCACCTCCAATGTTCCATACGGTCTCCTCACCTGTATGCCCTCACTACAATGTTTTATGGGGTTTGCTCACCTTTAGGCACTCACCTCCAATGTTTCATACGGTCTGCTCAGCTGTAGGCCCTCACTACAATGTTTTATGGGGTTTGCTTACCTGTAGGCCTTCACCTCCAAAGTTCCATACGGTCTGCTCACCTGTAGGCCCTTACTGCAATGTTTTATAGAGTTTGTTTAACTTCAGGCCCTCACCTCCAATGTTTCATACGGTCTGCTCAGCTGTAGGCCCTCACTACAATGGTTTATGGGGTTCGCTCACCTTCAGACCCTCATCTCCAATGTTCCATACGGTCTTATCACCTGTAGACCCTCACTACAATGTTTTATGGGGTTTGCTCACCTTTAGACCCTCACCTCCAATGTTTCATACGGTCTGCTCAGCTGTAGGCCCTCACTACAATGTTTTATGGGGGTCGCTCACCTGTAGGCCTTCACCTCCAATGTTTCATAGTCTGCTCAGCAATAGGCCCTCACCTCCAATGTTTCTCACGGTGTGCTCAGCTGTAGGCACTTTCTACAATGTTTCATATGGTCTGCTAACCTGTAGGCTCTCTTTACAATGTTTTATGGGGTTTGCTCACCTTCAGGCCTCAACTCCAATGTTTCATATGGTCTTCTCAACTGTAGACACTCACCTCCAATGTTTCATATGGTCTGTTCAGCTGTAGGCCCTCACTGCAATGTTTTATGGGGTTTGCTCACCTGTAGGCCTTCACCTCCAATGTTATATACCGTCTGCTCAGCTTTAGGCCCTCACTACAATGTTTTATGGGGTTCGCTCACCTTCAGGCCCTCATCTCCAATGCTACATACTGTCTGCTCACCTGTAGGCCCTCACTACAATGTTTAATGGGTTTCACTCCCCTGTAGGCCTTCACCTCCAATGTTTTATACGGTTTGCTCGGCTGTAGGCCCTCACTACAATATTTTATAGGGTTCGCTCACCTGTAGGCCTTCACCTCCAATGTTGCATACGGTCTTCTCACCTGTAGGCCCTTACTGCAATGTTTTATAGGGTTTGTTTACCTTCAGTCCCTCACCTGAAATGCTTCATACGGTCTGCTCAGCTGTAGGCCCACACTACTGCTAACCTGTAGGCTCTCTTTACAATGTTTTATGGGGTTTGCTCACCTTCAGGCCTCAACTCCAATGTTTCATATGGTCTTCTCAACTGTAGACACTCACCTCCAATGTTTCATACGGTCTGTTCAGCTGTAGGCCCTCACTACAATGTTTTATGGGGTTCGCTCACCTGTAGGCCTTCACCTCCAATGTTGCATACGGTCTTCTCACCTGTAGGCCCTTACTGCAATGTTTTATAGGGTTTGTTTACCTTCAGTCCCTCACCTGAAATGCTTCATACGGTCTGCTCAGCTGTAGGCCCACACTACTGCTAACCTGTAGGCTCTCTTTACAATGTTTTATGGGGTTTGCTCACCTTCAGGCCTCAACTCCAATGTTTCATATGGTCTTCTCAACTGTAGACACTCACCTCCAATGTTTCATATGGTTTGCTCACCTGTAGGCTCTTACTACAATGTTTTATGGGGGTCGCTCACCTGTAGGCCTTCACCTCCAATGTTCCATACGGTCTCCTCACCTGTATGCCCTCACTACAATGTTTTATGGGGTTTGCTCACCTTTAGGCACTCACCTCCAATGTTTCATACGGTCTGCTCAGCAGTAGGCCCTCACTACATTGTTTTATGGGGTTTGCTCACCTTCAGGCCGTCATCTCCAATGTTTCATACGGTCTGCTCAACTGTAGGCCCTCACTACAATGTTTCATGGGGTTTGCTCACCTTTAGGCCCTCACCTACAATGTTTCATACGATCTGCTCAGCTATAGGGCCTCACTACAATGTTTTATGGGGTTCGCTCACCTGGAGGCCTTTACCTCCAATCTTTATACGGTCTGCTCGGCTGTAGGCCCTCACTATGATGTTTTACGTGGCTTGCTCACCTATAGGCCTTCACCTCCAAAGTTCCATACGGTCTGCTCAACTGTAGGGCCTCACTACAATGTTTCATGGGGTTTGCTCACCTTTAGCCCCTCAACTACAATGTTTCATACGATCTGCTCAGCTATAGGCCCTCACTACAATGTTTTATGGGGTTCGCTCACCTGTAGGCCTTTACCTCCAATGCTTTATACGGTCTGCTCGGCAGTAGGCCCTCACTACGATGTTTTACGTGGTTCGCTCACCTGTAGGCCTTCACCTTCAAAGTTCCATACGGTCTGCTCAACTGTAGGCCCTCACTACAATGTTTTATGGGGTTCGCTCACCTTCAGGCCCTCATCTCCAGTGTTCCATACGGTCTTCTCACCTGTTGACCCTCACTACAATGTTTTATGGGGTTTGCTCACCTTTAGGCCCTCACCTCCAATGTTTCATACGGTCTGCTCAGCTGTAGGCCCCCACTACAATGTTTTATGGGGTTCGCTCACCTGTAGGCCTTCACCTCCAATGTTTCATAGTCTGCTCAGCTGCAGGCCCTCACCTCCAATGTTTCACACGGTGTGCTCAGCTGTAGGCCCTCACTACAATGTTTCATATGGTCTGCTAACCTGTAGGCTCTCTTTACAATTTTTTATGGGGTTTGCTCACCTTCAGGCCTCAACTCCAATGTTTCATATATTCTTCTCAGCTGCAGACACTCACCTCCAATGTTTCATATGGTCTGTTCAGCTGTAGGCCCTCACTTCAGTTTTATGGGGTTTGCTCACCTGTAGGCCTTCACCTCCAATGTTTTATACCGTCTGCTCAGCTGTAGGCCCTCACTGCAATGTTTTATGGGGTTCTCTCACCTTCAGGCCCTCATCTCCAATGCTCCATACGGTCTGCTCACCTGTAGGCCCTCACTACAATTTTGTATGGGTTTCGCTTACCTGTAGGCCTTCACCTCCAATGTTTTATGCGGTCTGCTCACCTGTAGGCCCTCACTACAATGTTTTATTGGGGTTCGCTTACCTGTAGGCCTTCACCTCCAATGTTTCACATGGTCTGCTCAGCAGTAGGCCCTCAGTACAATATTTTATGGGGTTCGCTCACCTGTAGGCCTTCACCTCCAAAGTTTCATACGGTCTGCTCGGCTGTAGGCCCTAACTACAATGTTTAATGGGGTTCGCTCACCTGTAGGCCTTCACCTCTAAAGTTTCATACGGTCTGCTCGGCTGTAGGCCCTCACTACAATGTTTAATGGGGTTCGCTCACCTGTAGGCCTTTACCTCCAATGTTTCATACGGTCTGCACACCTGTAGGCCCTCACCTTCAATGTTTCATACGGTCTGATCACCTGTAGGCTCTCTTTACAATGTTTTATGGGGTTTGCTCACCTTCAGGCCTCACCTCCAATGTTTCATGCAGTCTTCTAAGCTGTAGACCCTCACCTCCAATGTTTCATACGGTCTGTTCAGCTGTAGGCCCTCACTACAATGTTTTATGAGGTTTGCTCACCTGTAGGCCTTCACCTCCAATGTTTTATACCGTCTGCTTAGCTGTAGGCTCTCACTGCAATGTTTTATGGGTTCTCTCACCTTCAGGCCCTCATCTCCAATGCTCCATACGGTCTGCTCACCTGTAGGCCCTCACTACAATGTTGTATGGGTTTCGCTTACCTGTAGGCCTTCACCTCCAATGTTTTATGCGGTCTGCTCACCTGTAGGCCCTCACTACAATGTTTTACGGGGTTCGCTCACCTGTATGCCTTCACCTCCAATATTCCATATGGTCTGCAAAGCTGTAGGCCCTCACTACAATGTTTTATGGGGTTTGCTCACCTTTAGGCACTCACCTCCAATGTTTCATACGGTCTGCTCTGCTGTAGGCCCTCACTACAATGTTTTATGGGGTTTGCTCACCTTCAGGCCCTCACTACAATGTTGTATGGGTTTCGCTCACCTGTAGGCCTTCACCTCCAATGTTTTATGCGGTTTGCTCACCTGTAGGCCCTCACTACAATGTTTCACGGGGTTCGCTCCCCTGTATGCCTTCACCTCCAATATTCCATACGGTCTGCAAAGCTGTAGGCCCTCACTACAATGTTTTATGGGGTTTGCTCACCTTTAGGCACTCACCTCCAATGTTTCATACGGTCTGCTCAGCTGTAGGCCCTCACTACAATGTTTTATGGGGTTTGCTCACCTTCAGGCCCTCATCTCCAATGTTTTATACGGTCTGCTCAACTGTAGGCCCTCACTACAATGTTTCATGGGGTTTGCTCACCTTTAGGCCCTCACCTACAATGTTTCATTCGATCTGCTCAGCTATAGGCCCTCACTACAATGTTTTATGGGGTTCGCTCACCTGTAGGCCTTTACCTCCAATGCTTTATACGGTCTGCTCGGCTGTAGGCCCTCACTACGATGTTTCACGTGGTTCGCTCACCTGTAGGCCTTCACCTCCAAAGTTCCATATGGTCTGCTCAGCTGTAGGCCCTCACTACAATGTTTTATGGGGTTCGCTCACCTTCAGGCCCTCATCTCCAGTGTTCCATACGGTCTTCTCACCTGTAGACCCTCACCACAATGTTTTATGGGGTTTGCTCACCTTTAGGCCCTCACCTCCAATGTTTCATACGGTCTGCTCAGCTGTAGGCCCCCACTACAATGTTTTATGGGGTTCGCTCACCTGTAGGCCTTCACCTCCAATGTTTCATAGTCTGCTCAGCTGCAGGCCCTCACCTCCAATGTTTCACACGGTGTGCTCAGCTGTAGGCCCTCACTACAATGTTTCATATGGTCTGCTAACCTGTAGGCTCTCTTTACAATTTTTTATGGGGTTTGCTCACCTTCAGGCCTCAACTCCAATGTTTCATATATTCTTCTCAGCTGCAGACACTCACCTCCAATGTTTTATATGGTCTGTTCAGCTGTAGGCCCTCACTTCAGTTTTATGGGGTTTGCTCACCTGTAGGCCTTCACCTCCAATGTTTTATACCGTCTGCTCAGCTGTAGGCCCTCACTGCAATGTTTTATGGGGTTCTCTCACCTTCAGGCCCTCATCTCCAATGCTCCATACGGTCTGCTCACCTGTAGGCCCTCACTACAATTTTGTATGGGTTTCGCTTACCTGTAGGCCTTCACCTCCAATGTTTTATGCGGTCTGCTCACCTGTAGGCCCTCACTACAATGTTTTATTGGGGTTCGCTTACCTGTAGGCCTTCACCTCCAATGTTTCACATGGTCTGCTCAGCAGTAGGCCCTCAGTACAATATTTTATGGGGTTCGCTCACCTGTAGGCCTTCACCTCCAAAGTTTCATACGGTCTGCTCGGCTGTAGGCCCTAACTACAATGTTTAATGGGGTTCGCTCACCTGTAGGCCTTCACCTCTAAAGTTTCATACGGTCTGCTCGGCTGTAGGCCCTCACTACAATGTTTAATGGGGTTCGCTCACCTGTAGGCCTTTACCTCCAATGTTTCATACGGTCTGCACACCTGTAGGCCCTCACCTTCAATGTTTCATACGGTCTGATCACCTGTAGGCTCTCTTTACAATGTTTTATGGGGTTTGCTCACCTTCAGGCCTCACCTCCAATGTTTCATGCAGTCTTCTAAGCTGTAGACCCTCACCTCCAATGTTTCATACGGTCTGTTCAGCTGTAGGCCCTCACTACAATGTTTTATGAGGTTTGCTCACCTGTAGGCCTTCACCTCCAATGTTTTATACCGTCTGCTTAGCTGTAGGCTCTCACTGCAATGTTTTATGGGGTTCTCTCACCTTCAGGCCCTCATCTCCAATGCTCCATACGGTCTGCTCACCTGTAGGCCCTCACTACAATGTTGTATGGGTTTCGCTTACCTGTAGGCCTTCACCTCCAATGTTTTATGCGGTCTGCTCACCTGTAGGCCCTCACTACAATGTTTTACGGGGTTCGCTCACCTGTATGCCTTCACCTCCAATATTCCATATGGTCTGCAAAGCTGTAGGCCCTCACTACAATGTTTTATGGGGTTTGCTCACCTTTAGGCACTCACCTCCAATGTTTCATACGGTCTGCTCTGCTGTAGGCCCTCACTACAATGTTTTATGGGGTTTGCTCACCTTCAGGCCCTCACTACAATGTTGTATGGGTTTCGCTCACCTGTAGGCCTTCACCTCCAATGTTTTATGCGGTTTGCTCACCTGTAGGCCCTCACTACAATGTTTCACGGGGTTCGCTCCCCTGTATGCCTTCACCTCCAATATTCCATACGGTCTGCAAAGCTGTAGGCCCTCACTACAATGTTTTATGGGGTTTGCTCACCTTTAGGCACTCACCTCCAATGTTTCATACGGTCTGCTCAGCTGTAGGCCCTCACTACAATGTTTTATGGGGTTTGCTCACCTTCAGGCCCTCATCTCCAATGTTTTATACGGTCTGCTCAACTGTAGGCCCTCACTACAATGTTTCATGGGGTTTGCTCACCTTTAGGCCCTCACCTACAATGTTTCATTCGATCTGCTCAGCTATAGGCCCTCACTACAATGTTTTATGGGGTTCGCTCACCTGTAGGCCTTTACCTCCAATGCTTTATACGGTCTGCTCGGCTGTAGGCCCTCACTACGATGTTTCACGTGGTTCGCTCACCTGTAGGCCTTCACCTCCAAAGTTCCATATGGTCTGCTCAGCTGTAGGCCCTCACTACAATGTTTTATGGGGTTCGCTCACCTTCAGGCCCTCATCTCCAGTGTTCCATACGGTCTTCTCACCTGTAGACCCTCACCACAATGTTTTATGGGGTTTGCTCACCTTTAGGCCCTCACCTCCAATGTTTCATACGGTCTACTCAGCTGTAGGCCCCCACTACAATGTTTTATGGGGTTCGCTCACCTGTAGGCCTTCACCTCCAATGTTTCATAGTCTGCTCAGCTGCAGGCCCTCACCTCCAATGTTTCACACGGTGTGCTCAGCTGTAGGCCCTCACTACAATGTTTCATATGGTCTGCTAACCTGTAGGCTCTCTTTACAATTTTTTATGGGGTTTGCTCACCTTTAGGCCTCAACTCCAATGTTTCATATATTCTTCTCAGCTGCAGACACTCACCTCCAATGTTTCATATGGTCTGTTCAGCTGTAGGCCCTCACTTCAGTTTTATGGGGTTTGCTCACCTGTAGGCCTTCACCTCCAATGTTTTATACCGTCTGCTCAGCTGTAGGCCCTCACTGCAATGTTTTATGGGGTTCTCTCACCTTCAGGCCCTCATCTCCAATGCTCCATACGGTCTGCTCACCTGTAGGCCCTCACTACAATTTTGTATGGGTTTCGCTTACCTGTAGGCCTTCACCTCCAATGTTTTATGCGGTCTGCTCACCTGTAGGCCCTCACTACAATGTTTTATTGGGGTTCGCTTACCTGTAGGCCTTCACCTCCAATGTTTCACATGGTCTGCTCAGCAGTAGGCCCTCAGTACAATATTTTATGGGGTTCGCTCACCTGTAGGCCTTCACCTCCAAAGTTTCATACGGTCTGCTCGGCTGTAGGCCCTAACTACAATGTTTAATGGGGTTCGCTCACCTGTAGGCCTTCACCTCTAAAGTTTCATACGGTCTGCTCGGCTGTAGGCCCTCACTACAATGTTTAATGGGGTTCGCTCACCTGTAGGCCTTTACCTCCAATGTTTCATACGGTCTGCACACCTGTAGGCCCTCACCTTCATCGTTTCATACGGTCTGATCACCTGTAGGCTCTCTTTACAATGTTTTATGGGGTTTGCTCACCTTCAGGCCTCACCTCCAATGTTTCATGCAGTCTTCTAAGCTGTAGACCCTCACCTCCAATGTTTCATACGGTCTGTTCAGCTGTAGGCCCTCACTACAATGTTTTATGAGGTTTGCTCACCTGTAGGCCTTCACCTCCAATGTTTTATACCGTCTGCTTAGCTGTAGGCTCTCACTGCAATGTTTTATGGGGTTCTCTCACCTTCAGGCCCTCATCTCCAATGCTCCATACGGTCTGCTCACCTGTAGGCCCTCACTACAATGTTGTATGGGTTTCGCTTACCTGTAGGCCTTCACCTCCAAAGTTTTATGCGGTCTGCTCACCTGTAGGCCCTCACTACAATGTTTTACGGGGTTCGCTCACCTGTATGCCTTCACCTCCAATATTCCGTATGGTCTGCAAAGCTGTAGGCCCTCACTACAATGTTTTATGGGGTTTGCTCACCTTTAGGCACTCACCTCCAATGTTTCATACGGTCTGCTCTGCTGTAGGCCCTCACTACAATGTTTTATGGGGTTTGCTCACCTTCAGGCCCTCACTACAATGTTGTATGGGTTTCGCTCACCTGTAGGCCTTCACCTCCAATGTTTTATGCGGTTTGCTCACCTGTAGGCCCTCACTACAATGTTTCACGGGGTTCGCTCCCCTGTATGCCTTCACCTCCAATATTCCATACGGTCTGCAAAGCTGTAGGCCCTCACTACAATGTTTTATGGGGTTTGCTCACCTTTAGGCACTCACCTCCAATGTTTCATACGGTCTGCTCAGCTGTAGGCCCTCACTACAATGTTTTATGGGGTTTGCTCACCTTCAGGCCCTCATCTCCAATGTTTTATACGGTCTGCTCAACTGTAGGCCCTCACTACAATGTTTCATGGGGTTTGCTCACCTTTAGGCCCTCACCTACAATGTTTCATTCGATCTGCTCAGCTATAGGCCCTCACTACAATGTTTTATGGGGTTCGCTCACCTGTAGGCCTTTACCTCCAATGCTTTATACGGTCTGCTCGGCTGTAGGCCCTCACTACGATGTTTCACGTGGTTCGCTCACCTGTAGGCCTTCACCTCCAAAGTTCCATATGGTCTGCTCAGCTGTAGGCCCTCACTACAATGTTTTATGGGGTTCGCTCACCTTCAGGCCCTCATCTCCAGTGTTCCATACGGTCTTCTCACCTGTAGACCCTCACCACAATGTTTTATGGGGTTTGCTCACCTTTAGGCCCTCACCTCCAATGTTTCATACGGTCTACTCAGCTGTAGGCCCCCACTACAATGTTTTATGGGGTTCGCTCACCTGTAGGCCTTCACCTCCAATGTTTCATAGTCTGCTCAGCTGCAGGCCCTCACCTCCAATGTTTCACACGGTGTGCTCAGCTGTAGGCCCTCACTACAATGTTTCATATGGTCTGCTAACCTGTAGGCTCTCTTTACAATTTTTTATGGGGTTTGCTCACCTTTAGGCCTCAACTCCAATGTTTCATATATTCTTCTCAGCTGCAGACACTCACCTCCAATGTTTCATATGGTCTGTTCAGCTGTAGGCCCTCACTTCAGTTTTATGGGGTTTGCTCACCTGTAGGCCTTCACCTCCAATGTTTTATACCGTCTGCTCAGCTGTAGGCCCTCACTGCAATGTTTTATGGGGTTCTCTCACCTTCAGGCCCTCATCTCCAATGCTCCATACGGTCTGCTCACCTGTAGGCCCTCACTACAATTTTGTATGGGTTTCGCTTACCTGTAGGCCTTCACCTCCAATGTTTTATGCGGTCTGCTCACCTGTAGGCCCTCACTACAATGTTTTATTGGGGTTCGCTTACCTGTAGGCCTTCACCTCCAATGTTTCACATGGTCTGCTCAGCAGTAGGCCCTCAGTACAATATTTTATGGGGTTCGCTCACCTGTAGGCCTTCACCTCCAAAGTTTCATACGGTCTGCTCGGCTGTAGGCCCTAACTACAATGTTTAATGGGGTTCGCTCACCTGTAGGCCTTCACCTCTAAAGTTTCATACGGTCTGCTCGGCTGTAGGCCCTCACTACAATGTTTAATGGGGTTCGCTCACCTGTAGGCCTTTACCTCCAATGTTTCATACGGTCTGCACACCTGTAGGCCCTCACCTTCATCGTTTCATACGGTCTGATCACCTGTAGGCTCTCTTTACAATGTTTTATGGGGTTTGCTCACCTTCAGGCCTCACCTCCAATGTTTCATGCAGTCTTCTAAGCTGTAGACCCTCACCTCCAATGTTTCATACGGTCTGTTCAGCTGTAGGCCCTCACTACAATGTTTTATGAGGTTTGCTCACCTGTAGGCCTTCACCTCCAATGTTTTATACCGTCTGCTTAGCTGTAGGCTCTCACTGCAATGTTTTATGGGGTTCTCTCACCTTCAGGCCCTCATCTCCAATGCTCCATACGGTCTGCTCACCTGTAGGCCCTCACTACAATGTTGTATGGGTTTCGCTTACCTGTAGGCCTTCACCTCCAAAGTTTTATGCGGTCTGCTCACCTGTAGGCCCTCACTACAATGTTTTACGGGGTTCGCTCACCTGTATGCCTTCACCTCCAATATTCCGTATGGTCTGCAAAGCTGTAGGCCCTCACTACAATGTTTTATGGGGTTTGCTCACCTTTAGGCACTCACCTCCAATGTTTCATACGGTCTGCTCTGCTGTAGGCCCTCACTACAATGTTTTATGGGGTTTGCTCACCTTCAGGCCCTCACTACAATGTTGTATGGGTTTCGCTCACCTGTAGGCCTTCACCTCCAATGTTTTATGCGGTTTGCTCACCTGTAGGCCCTCACTACAATGTTTCACGGGGTTCGCTCCCCTGTATGCCTTCACCTCCAATATTCCATACGGTCTGCAAAGCTGTAGGCCCTCACTACAATGTTTTATGGGGTTTGCTCACCTTTAGGCACTCACCTCCAATGTTTCATACGGTCTGCTCAGCTGTAGGCCCTCACTACAATGTTTTATGGGGTTTGCTCACCTTCAGGCCCTCATCTCCAATGTTTTATACGGTCTGCTCAACTGTAGGCCCTCACTACAATGTTTCATGGGGTTTGCTCACCTTTAGGCCCTCACCTACAATGTTTCATACGATCTGCTCAGCTATAGGCCCTCACTACAATGTTTTATGGGGTTCGCTCACCTGTAGGCCTTTACCTCCAATGCTTTATACGGTCTGCTCGGCTGTAGGCCCTCACTACGATGTTTCACGTGGTTCGCTCACCTGTAGGCCTTCACCTCCAAAGTTCCATACGGTCTGCTCAGCTGTAGGCCCTCACTACAATGTTTTATGGGGTTCGCTCACCTTCAGGCCCTCATCTCCAGTGTTCCATACGGTCTTCTCACCTGTAGACCCTCACTACAATGTTTTATGGGGTTTGCTCACCTTTAGGCCCTCACCTCCAATGTTTCATACGGTCTACTCAGCTGTAGGCCCCCACTACAATGTTTTATGGGGTTCGCTCACCTGTAGGCCTTCACCGCCAATGTTTCATAGTCTGCTCAGCTGCAGGCCCTCACCTCCAATGTTTCACACGGTGTGCTCAGCTGTAGGCCCTCACTACAATGTTTCATATGGTCTGCTAACCTGTAGGCTCTCTTTACAATTTTTTATGGGGTTTGCTCACCTTCAGGCCTCAACTCCAATGTTTCATATATTCTTCTCAGCTGCAGACACTCACCTCCAATGTTTTATATGGTCTGTTCAGCTGTAGGCCCTCACTTCAGTTTTATGGGGTTTGCTCACCTGTAGGCCTTCACCTCCAATGTTTTATACCGTCTGCTCAGCTGTAGGCCCTCACTGCAATGTTTTATGGGGTTCTCTCACCTTCAGGCCCTCATCTCCAATGCTCCATACGGTCTGCTCACCTGTAGGCCCTCACTACAATTTTGTATGGGTTTCGCTTACCTGTAGGCCTTCACCTCCAATGTTTTATGCGGTCTGCTCACCTGTAGGCCCTCACTACAATGTTTTATTGGGGTTCGCTTACCTGTAGGCCTTCACCTCCAATGTTTCACATGGTCTGCTCAGCAGTAGGCCCTCAGTACAATATTTTATGGGGTTCGCTCACCTGTAGGCCTTCACCTCCAAAGTTTCATACGGTCTGCTCGGCTGTAGGCCCTAACTACAATGTTTAATGGGGTTCGCTCACCTGTAGGCCTTCACCTCTAAAGTTTCATACGGTCTGCTCGGCTGTAGGCCCTCACTACAATGTTTAATGGGGTTCGCTCACCTGTAGGCCTTTACCTCCAATGTTTCATACGGTCTGCACACCTGTAGGCCCTCACCTTCAATGTTTCATACGGTCTGATCACCTGTAGGCTCTCTTTACAATGTTTTATGGGGTTTGCTCACCTTCAGGCCTCACCTCCAATGTTTCATGCAGTCTTCTAAGCTGTAGACCCTCACCTCCAATGTTTCATACGGTCTGTTCAGCTGTAGGCCCTCACTACAATGTTTTATGAGGTTTGCTCACCTGTAGGCCTTCACCTCCAATGTTTTATACCGTCTGCTTAGCTGTAGGCTCTCACTGCAATGTTTTATGGGGTTCTCTCACCTTCAGGCCCTCATCTCCAATGCTCCATACGGTCTGCTCACCTGTAGGCCCTCACTACAATGTTGTATGGGTTTCGCTTACCTGTAGGCCTTCACCTCCAATGTTTTATGCGGTCTGCTCACCTGTAGGCCCTCACTACAATGTTTTACGGGGTTCGCTCACCTGTATGCCTTCACCTCCAATATTCCATATGGTCTGCAAAGCTGTAGGCCCTCACTACAATGTTTTATGGGGTTTGCTCACCTTTAGGCACTCACCTCCAATGTTTCATACGGTCTGCTCTGCTGTAGGCCCTCACTACAATGTTTTATGGGGTTTGCTCACCTTCAGGCCCTCACTACAATGTTGTATGGGTTTCGCTCACCTGTAGGCCTTCACCTCCAATGTTTTATGCGGTTTGCTCACCTGTAGGCCCTCACTACAATGTTTCACTGGGGTTCGCTCCCCTGTATGCCTTCACCTCCAATATTCCATACGGTCTGCAAAGCTGTAGGCCCTCACTACAATGTTTTATGGGGTTTGCTCACCTTTAGGCACTCACCTCCAATGTTTCATACGGTCTGCTCAGCTGTAGGCCCTCACTACAATGTTTTATGGGGTTTGCTCACCTTCAGGCCCTCATCTCCAATGTTTTATACGGTCTGCTCAACTGTAGGCCCTCACTACAATGTTTCATGGGGTTTGCTCACCTTTAGGCCCTCACCTACAATGTTTCATTCGATCTGCTCAGCTATAGGCCCTCACTACAATGTTTTATGGGGTTCGCTCACCTGTAGGCCTTTACCTCCAATGCTTTATACGGTCTGCTCGGCTGTAGGCCCTCACTACGATGTTTCACGTGGTTCGCTCACCTGTAGGCCTTCACCTCCAAAGTTCCATATGGTCTGCTCAGCTGTAGGCCCTCACTACAATGTTTTATGGGGTTCGCTCACCTTCAGGCCCTCATCTCCAGTGTTCCATACGGTCTTCTCACCTGTAGACCCTCACCACAATGTTTTATGGGGTTTGCTCACCTTTAGGCCCTCACCTCCAATGTTTCATACGGTCTGCTCAGCTGTAGGCCCCCACTACAATGTTTTATGGGGTTCGCTCACCTGTAGGCCTTCACCTCCAATGTTTCATAGTCTGCTCAGCTGCAGGCCCTCACCTCCAATGTTTCACACGGTGTGCTCAGCTGTAGGCCCTCACTACAATGTTTCATATGGTCTGCTAACCTGTAGGCTCTCTTTACAATTTTTTATGGGGTTTGCTCACCTTTAGGCCTCAACTCCAATGTTTCATATATTCTTCTCAGCTGCAGACACTCACCTCCAATGTTTCATATGGTCTGTTCAGCTGTAGGCCCTCACTTCAGTTTTATGGGGTTTGCTCACCTGTAGGCCTTCACCTCCAATGTTTTATACCGTCTGCTCAGCTGTAGGCCCTCACTGCAATGTTTTATGGGGTTCTCTCACCTTCAGGCCCTCATCTCCAATGCTCCATACGGTCTGCTCACCTGTAGGCCCTCACTACAATTTTGTATGGGTTTCGCTTACCTGTAGGCCTTCACCTCCAATGTTTTATGCGGTCTGCTCACCTGTAGGCCCTCACTACAATGTTTTATTGGGGTTCGCTTACCTGTAGGCCTTCACCTCCAATGTTTCACATGGTCTGCTCAGCAGTAGGCCCTCAGTACAATATTTTATGGGGTTCGCTCACCTGTAGGCCTTCACCTCCAAAGTTTCATACGGTCTGCTCGGCTGTAGGCCCTAACTACAATGTTTAATGGGGTTCGCTCACCTGTAGGCCTTCACCTCTAAAGTTTCATACGGTCTGCTCGGCTGTAGGCCCTCACTACAATGTTTAATGGGGTTCGCTCACCTGTAGGCCTTTACCTCCAATGTTTCATACGGTCTGCACACCTGTAGGCCCTCACCTTCATCGTTTCATACGGTCTGATCACCTGTAGGCTCTCTTTACAATGTTTTATGGGGTTTGCTCACCTTCAGGCCTCACCTCCAATGTTTCATGCAGTCTTCTAAGCTGTAGACCCTCACCTCCAATGTTTCATACGGTCTGTTCAGCTGTAGGCCCTCACTACAATGTTTTATGAGGTTTGCTCACCTGTAGGCCTTCACCTCCAATGTTTTATACCGTCTGCTTAGCTGTAGGCTCTCACTGCAATGTTTTATGGGGTTCTCTCACCTTCAGGCCCTCATCTCCAATGCTCCATACGGTCTGCTCACCTGTAGGCCCTCACTACAATGTTGTATGGGTTTCGCTTACCTGTAGGCCTTCACCTCCAAAGTTTTATGCGGTCTGCTCACCTGTAGGCCCTCACTACAATGTTTTACGGGGTTCGCTCACCTGTATGCCTTCACCTCCAATATTCCATATGGTCTGCAAAGCTGTAGGCCCTCACTACAATGTTTTATGGGGTTTGCTCACCTTTAGGCACTCATCTCCAATGTTTCATACGGTCTGCTCTGCTGTAGGCCCTCACTACAATGTTTTATGGGGTTTGCTTACCTTCAGGCCCTCACTACAATGTTGTATGGGTTTCGCTCACCTGTAGGCCTTCACCTCCAATGTTTTATGCGGTTTTCTCACCTGTAGGCCCTCACTACAATGTTTCACGGGGTTCACTCCCCTGTATGCCTTCACCTCCAATATTCCATACGGTCTGCAAAGCTGTAGGCCCTCACTACAATGTTTTATGGGGTTTGCTCACCTTTAGGCACTCACCTCCAATGTTTCATACGGTCTGCTCAGCTGTAGGCCCTCACTACAATGTTTTATGGGGTTTGCTCACCTTCAGGCCCTCATCTCCAATGTTTTATACGGTCTGCTCAACTGTAGGCCCTCACTACAATGTTTCATGGGGTTTGCTCACCTTTAGGCCCTCACCTACAATGTTTCATACGATCTGCTCAGCTATAGGCCCTCACTACAATGTTTTATGGGGTTCGCTCACCTGTAGGCCTTTACCTCCAATGCTTTATACGGTCTGCTCGGCTGTAGGCCCTCACTACGATGTTTCACGTGGTTCGCTCACCTGTAGGCCTTCACCTCCAAAGTTCCATACGGTCTGCTCAGCTGTAGGCCCTCACTACAATGTTTTATGGGGTTCGCTCACCTTCAGGCCCTCATCTCCAGTGTTCCATACGGTCTTCTCACCTGTAGACCCTCACTACAATGTTTTATGGGGTTTGCTCACCTTTAGGCCCTCACCTCCAATGTTTCATACGGTCTACTCAGCTGTAGGCCCCCACTACAATGTTTTATGGGGTTCGCTCACCTGTAGGCCTTCACCGCCAATGTTTCATAGTCTGCTCAGCTGCAGGCCCTCACCTCCAATGTTTCACACGGTGTGCTCAGCTGTAGGCCCTCACTACAATGTTTCATATGGTCTGCTAACCTGTTAGGCTCTCTTTACAATTTTTTATGGGGTTTGCTCACCTTCAGGCTTCAACTCCAATGTTTCATATATTCTTCTCAGCTGCAGACACTCACCTCCAATGTTTCATATGGTCTGTTCAGCTGTAGGCCCTCACTTCAGTTTTATGGGGTTTGCTCACCTGTAGGCCTTCACCTCCAATGTTTTATACCGTCTGCTCAGCTGTAGGCCCTTACTGCAATGTTTTATGGGGTTCTCTCACCTTCAGGCCCTCATCTCCAATGCTCCATACGGTCTGCTCACCTGTAGGCCCTCACTACAATGTTGTATGGGTTTCGCTTACCTGTAGGCCTTCACCTCCAATGTTTTATGCGGTCTGCTCACCTGTAGGCCCTCACTACAATGTTTTATTGGGGTTCGCTTACCTGTAGGCCTTCACCTCCAATGTTTCACATGGTCTGCTCAGCAGTAGGCCCTCAGTACAATATTTTATGGGGTTCGCTCACCTGTAGGCCTTCACCTCCAAAGTTTCATACGGTCTGCTCGGCTGTAGGCCCTCACTACAATGTTTACTGGGGTTCGCTCACCTGTAGGCCTTTACCTCCAATGTTTCATACGGTCTACACACCTGTAGGCCCTCACCTTCAATGTTTCATACGGTCTGATCACCTGTAGGCTCTCTTTACAATGTTTTATGGGGTTTGCTCACCTTCAGGCCTCACCTCCAATGTTTCATGCGGTCTTCTAAGCTGTAGACCCTCACCTCCAATGTTTCATATGGTCTGTTCAGCTGTAGGCCCTCACTACAATGTTTTATGAGGTTTGCTCACCTGTAGGCCTTCACCTCCAATGTTTTATACCATCTGCTCAGCTGTAGGCCCTCACTGCAATGTTTTATGGGGTTCTCTCACCTTCAGGCCCTCATCTCCAATGCTCCATACGGTCTGCTCACCTGTAGGCCCTCACTACAATGTTGTATGGGTTTCGCTCACCTGTAGGCCTTCACCTCCAATGTTTTATGCGGTCTGCTCACCTGTAGGCCCTCACTACAATGTTTCACGGGGTTCGCTCACCTGTATGCCTTCACCTCTAATATTCCATACGGTCTGCAAAGCTGTAGGCCCTCACTACAATGTTTTATGGGGTTTGCTCACCTTTAGGCACTCACCTCCAATGTTTCATACGGTCTGCTCAACTGTAGGCCCTCACTACAATGTTTCATGGGGTTTGCTCACCTTTAGGCCCTCACCTACAATGTTTTATACGATCTGCTCAGCTATAGGCCCTCACTACAATGTTTTATGGGGTTCGCTCACCTGTAGGCCTTCACCTCCAATGCTTTATACGGTTTGCTCGGCTGTAGGCCCTCACTACGATGTTTCACGTGGTTCGCTCACCTGTAGGCCTTCACCTCCAAAGTTCCATACGGTCTGCTCAGCTGTAGGCCCTCACTACAATGTTTTATGGGGTTTGCTCACCTTCAGGCCCTCATCTCCAATGTTTCATACGGTCTGCTCAACTGTAGGCCCTCACTACAATGTTTTATGGGGTTAGCTCACCTTTAGGCCCTCACCTCCAATGTTTCATACGGTCTACTCAGCTGTAGGCCCCCACTACAATGTTTTATGGGGTTCGCTCACCTGTAGGCCTTCACCGCCAATGTTTCATAGTCTGCTCAGCTGCAGGCCCTCACCTCCAATGTTTCACACGGTGTGCTCAGCTGTAGGCCCTCACTACAATGTTTCATATGGTCTGCTAACCTGTAGGCTCTCTTTACAATTTTTTATGGGGTTTGCTCACCTTCAGGCTTCAACTCCAATGTTTCATATATTCTTCTCAGCTGCAGACACTCACCTCCAATGTTTCATATGGTCTGTTCAGCTGTAGGCCCTCACTTCAGTTTTATGGGGTTTGCTCACCTGTAGGCCTTCACCTCCAATGTTTTATACCGTCTGCTCAGCTGTAGGCCCTTACTGCAATGTTTTATGGGGTTCTCTCACCTTCAGGCCCTCATCTCCAATGCTCCATACGGTCTGCTCACCTGTAGGCCCTCACTACAATGTTGTATGGGTTTCGCTTACCTGTAGGCCTTCACCTCCAATGTTTTATGCGGTCTGCTCACCTGTAGGCCCTCACTACAATGTTTTATTGGGGTTCGCTTACCTGTAGGCCTTCACCTCCAATGTTTCACATGGTCTGCTCAGCAGTAGGCCCTCAGTACAATATTTTATGGGGTTCGCTCACCTGTAGGCCTTCACCTCCAAAGTTTCATACGGTCTGCTCGGCTGTAGGCCCTCACTACAATGTTTACTGGGGTTCGCTCACCTGTAGGCCTTTACCTCCAATGTTTCATACGGTCTACACACCTGTAGGCCCTCACCTTCAATGTTTCATACGGTCTGATCACCTGTAGGCTCTCTTTACAATGTTTTATGGGGTTTGCTCACCTTCAGGCCTCACCTCCAATGTTTCATGCGGTCTTCTAAGCTGTAGACCCTCACCTCCAATGTTTCATATGGTCTGTTCAGCTGTAGGCCCTCACTACAATGTTTTATGAGGTTTGCTCACCTGTAGGCCTTCACCTCCAATGTTTTATACCGTCTGCTCAGCTGTAGGCCCTCACTGCAATGTTTTATGGGGTTCTCTCACCTTCAGGCCCTCATCTCCAATGCTCCATACGGTCTGCTCACCTGTAGGCCCTCACTACAATGTTGTATGGGTTTCGCTCACCTGTAGGCCTTCACCTCCAATGTTTTATGCGGTCTGCTCACCTGTAGGCCCTCACTACAATGTTTCACGGGGTTCGCTCACCTGTATGCCTTCACCTCCAATATTCCATACGGTCTGCAAAGCTGTAGGCCCTCACTACAATGTTTTATGGGGTTTGCTCACCTTTAGGCACTCACCTCCAATGTTTCATACGGTCTGCTCAACTGTAGGCCCTCACTACAATGTTTCATGGGGTTTGCTCACCTTTAGGCCCTCACCTACAATGTTTCATACGATCTGCTCAGCTATAGGCCCTCACTACAATGTTTTATGGGGTTCGCTCACCTGTAGGCCTTCACCTCCAATGCTTTATACGGTTTGCTCGGCTGTAGGCCCTCACTACGATGTTTCACGTGGTTCGCTCACCTGTAGGCCTTCACCTCCAAAGTTCCATACGGTCTGCTCAGCTGTAGGCCCTCACTACAATGTTTTATGGGGTTTGCTCACCTTCAGGCCCTCATCTCCAATGTTTCATACGGTCTGCTCAACTGTAGGCCCTCACTACAATGTTTCATGCGGTTTGCTCACCTTTAGGCCCTCACCTACAATGTTTCATACGATCTGCTCAGCTGTAGGCCCTCACTACAATGTTTTATGGGGTGTGCTCACCTGTAGGCCTTTACCTCCAATGCTTTATACGGTCTGCCCGGCTGTAGGCCCTCACTACGATGTTTTACGGGGTTCGCTCACCTGTAGGCCTTCACCTCCAAAGTTCCATACGGTCTGCTCACCTGTAGGCCCTTACTGCAATGTTTTATAGGGATTGTTTACCTTCAGGCCCTCACCTCCAATGTTTCATACGGTCTGCTCAGCTGTAGGCCCTCACTACAATGTTTTATGGGGTTCGCTCACCTTCAGGCCCTCATCTCCAATGTTCCATACGGTCTTCTCACCTGTAGACCCTCACTACAATGTTTTATGGGGTTTGCTCACCTTTAGGCCCTCACCTCCAATGTTTCATACGGTCTGCTCAACTGTAGGCCCTCAGTACAATGTTTTATGGGGTTCGCTCACCTGTAGGCCTTCACCTCCAATGTTTTATAGTCTGCTCAGCTGCAGGCCCTCACCTCCAATGTTTCACACGGTGTGCTCAGCTGTAGGCCCTCAATACAATGATTTATATGGTCTGCTAACCTGTAGGCCCTCTTTACATATTTTTATGGGGTTTGCTCACCTTCAGGCCTCAACTCCAATTTTTCATATATTCTTCTCAGCTGTAGACACTTACCTCCAATGTTTCATACGGTCTGTTCAGCTGTAGGCCCTCACTACAATGTTTTATGAGGTTTGCTCACCTGTAGGCCTTCACCTCCAATGTTTTATACCATCTGCTCAGCTGTAGGCCCTCACTGCAATGTTTTATAGGGTTCTCTCACCTTCAGGCCCTCATCTCCAATGCTCCATACGGTCTGCTCACCTGTAGGCCCTTACTACAATGTTGTATGGGTTTCGCTCACCTGTAGGCCTTCACCTCCAAAGTTTTATGCGGTCTGCTCACCTGTAAGCCCTAACTACAATGTTTCACGGGGTTCGCTCACCTGTATGCCTTTACCTCCAATATTCCATACGGTCTGCAAAGCTGTAGGCCCTCACTACAAAGTTTTATGGGGTTTGCTCACCTTTAGGCACTCACCTCCAATGTTTCATACGGTCTGCTCAGCTGTAGGCCCTCACTACAATGTTTTATGGGGTTTGCTCACCTTAAGGTCCTCATCTCCAATGTTTTATACGGTCTGCTCAACTGTAGGCCCTCACTACAATGTTTCATGGGGTTTGCTCACCTTAAGGCCCTCACCTACAATGTTTCATACGATCTGCTCAGCTATAGGCCCTCACTACAATGTTTTATGGGGTTCGCTCACCTGTAGGCCTTTACCTCCAATGCTTTATACGGTCTGCTCGGCTGTAGGCCCTCACTACGATGTTTCACGTGGTTCGCTCACCTGTAGGCCTTCACCTCCAAAGTTCCATACGGTCTGCTCAGCTGTAGGCCCTCACTACAATATTTTATGGGGTTCGCTCACCTTCAGGCCCTCATCTCCAGTGTTCCATACGGTCTTCTCACCTGTAGACCCTCACTACAATGTTTTATGGGGTTTGCTCACCTTTAGGCCCTCACCTCCAATGTTTCATACGGTCTGCTCAGCTGTAGGCCCCCACTACAATGTTTTATGGGGTTCGCTCACCTGTAGGCCTTCACCTCCAATGTTTCATAGTCTGCTCAGCTGCAGGCCCTCACCTCCAATGTTTCACACGGTGTTGTCAGCTGTAGGCCCTCACTACAATGTTTCATATGGTCTGCTAACCTGTAGGCTCTCTTTACAATTTTTTATGGGATTTGCTCACCTTCAGGCCTCAACTCCAATGTTTCATATATTCTTCTCAGCTGCAGACACTCACCTCCAATGTTTCATATGGTCTGTTCAGCTGTAGGCCCTCACTTCAGTTTTATGGGGTTTGTTCACCTGTAGGCCTTCACCTCCAATGTTTTATACCGTCTGCTCAGCTGTAGGCCCTCACTGCAATGTTTTATGGGGTTCTCTCACCTTCAGGCCCTCATCTCCAGTGTTCCATACGGTCTTTTTACCTGTAGACACTCACTACAATGTTTTATGGGGTTTGCTCACCTTTAGGCCCTCACCTACAATGTTTCATACGGTCTGCTCACCTGTAGGCCCTCACCTTCAATGTTTCATACGGTTTGATCACCTGTAGGCTCTCTTTACAATGTTTTATGGGGTTTGCTCACCTTCAGGCCTCACCTCCAATGTTTCATGCGGTCTTCTAAGCTGTAGTCCCTCACCTCCAATGTTTCATACGGTCTGTTCAGCTGTAGGCCCTCACTACAATGTTGTATGGGTTTCGCTTACCTGTAGGCCTTCACATCCAATGTTTTATGCGGTCTGCTCACCTGTAGCCCTCACTACAATGTTTTATTGGGGTTCGCTTACCTGTAGGCCTTCACCTCCAATGTTTCACATGGTCTGCTCAGCAGTAGGCCTTCAGTACAATATTTTATGGGGTTCGCTCACCTGTAGGCCTTCACCTCCAAAGTTTCATACGGTCTGCTCGGCTGTAGGCCCTCACTACAATGTTTAATGGGGTTCGCTCACCTGTAGGCCTTTACCTCCAATGTTTCATACGGTCTGCACACCTGTAGGCCCTCACCTTCAATGTTTCATACGGTCTGATCACCTGTAGGCTCTCTTTACAATGTTTTATGGAGTTTGCTCACCTTCAGGCCTCACCTCCAATGTTTCATGCGGTCTTCTAAGCTGTAGGCCTTCACCTCCAATGTTTTATACCGTCTGCTTAGCTGTAGGCCCTCACTACAATGTTTCACGGGGTTCGCTCACCTGTAGGCCTTTACCTCCAATGCTTTATACGGTCTGCTCGGCTGTAGGCCCTCACTACGATGTTTCACGTGGTTCGCTCTCCTGTAGGCCTTCACCTCCAAAGTTCCATATGGTCTGCTCAGCTGTAGGCCCTCACTACAATGTTTTATGGGGTTCGCTCACCTTCAGGCCCTCATCTCCAGTGTTCCATACGGTCTTCTCACCTGTAGACCCTCACTACAATGTTTTATGGGGTTTGCTCACCTTTAGGCCCTCACCTCCAATGTTTCATACGGTCTGCTCAGCTGTAGGCCCCCACTACAATGTTTTATGGGGTTCGCTCACCTGTAGGCCTTCACCTCCAATGTTTCATAGTCTGCTCAGCTGCAGGCCCTCACCTCCAATGTTTCACACGGTGTGCTCAGCTGTAGGCCCTCACTACAATGTTTCATGTGGTCTGCTAACCTGTAGGCTCTCTTTACAATTTTTTATGGGGTTTGCTCACCTTCAGGCCTCAACTCCAATGTTTCATATATTCTTCTCAGCTGCAGACACTCACCTCCAATGTTTCATATGGTCTGTTCAGCTGTAGGCCCTCACTTCAGTTTTATGGGGTTTGCTCACCTGTAGGCCTTCACATCCAATGTTTTATACCGTCTGCTCAGCTGTAGGCCCTCACTGCAATGTTTTATGGGGTTCTCTCACCTTCAGGCCCTCATCTCCAATGCTCCATACGGTCTGCTCACCTGTAGGCCCTCACTACAATGTTGTATGGGTTTCGCTTACCTGTAGGCCTTCACCTCCAATGTTTCACATGGTCTGCTCAGCAGTAGGCCCTCAGTACAATATTTTATGGGGTTCGCTCACCTGTAGGCCTTCACCTCCAAAGTTTCATACGGTCTGCTCGGCTGTAGGCCCTTACTACAATGTTTAATGGGGTTCGCTCACCTGTAGGCCTTCACCTCCAAAGTTTCATACGGTCTGCTCGGCTGTAGGCCCTCACTACAATGTTTAATGGGGTTCGCACACCTGTAGGCCTTTACCTCCAATGTTTCATACGGTCTGCACACCTGTAGGCCCTCACCTTCAATGTTTCATACGGTCTTCTAAGCTGTAGACCCTCAACTCCAATGTTTCATACGGTCTATTCAGCTGTAGGCCCTCACTACAATGTTTTATGAGGTTTGCTCACCTGTAGGCCTTCACCTCCAATGTTTTATACCGTCTGCTTAGCTGTAGGCTCTCACTGCAATGTTTTATGGGGTTCTCTCACCTTCAGGCCCTCATCTCCAATGCTCCATACGGTCTGCTCACCTGTAGGCCCTCACTACAATGTTGTATGGGTTTCGCTCATCTGTAGGCCTTCACCTCCAATGTTTTATGCGGTTTGCTCACCTGTAGGCCCTCACTACAATGTTTCACGGGGTTCGCTCATCTGTATGCCTTCACCTCCAATATTCCATACGGTCTGCAAAGCTGTATGCCCTCACTACAATGTTTTATGGGGTTTGCTCACCTTTAGGCACTCACCTCCAATGTTTCATACGGTCTGCTCAGCTGTAGGCCCTCACTACAATATTTATGGGGTTTGCTCACCTTCAGGCCCTCATCTCCAATGTTTTATACGGTCTGCTCAACTGTAGGCCCTCACTACAATGTTTCATGGGGTTTGCTCACCTTTAGGCCCTCACCTACAATGTTTCATACGATCTGCTCAGCTATAGGCCCTCACTACAATGTTTTATGGGGTTCGCTCACCTGTAGGCCTTTTCCTCCAATGCTTTATACGGTCTGCTCGGCTGTAGGCCCTCACTACGATGTTTCACGTGGTTCGCTCACCTGTAGGCCTTCACCTCCAAAGTTCCATACGGTCTGCTCAGCTGTAGGCCCTCACTACAATGTTTTATGGGGTTCGCTCACCTTCAGGCCCTCATCTTCAGTGTTCCATACGGTCTTCTCACCTGTAGACCCTCACTACAATATTTTATGGGGTTTGCTCACCTTTAGGCCCTCACCTCCAATGTTTCATACGGTCTGCTCAGCTGTAGGCCCCCCACTACAATGTTTTATGGGGTTCGCTCACCTGTAGGCCTTCACCTCCAATGTTTCATAGTCTGCTCAGCTGCAGGCCCTCACCTCCAATGTTTCACACGGTGTGCTCAGCTGTAGGCCCTCACTACAATGTTTCATATGGTCTGCTAACCTGTAGGCTCTCTTTACAATTTTTTATGGGGTTTGCTCACCTTCAGGCCTCAACTCCAATGTTTCATATATTCTTCTCAGCTGCAGACACTCACCTCCAATGTTTCATATGGTCTGTTCAGCTGTAGGCCCTCACTTCAGTTTTATGGGGTTTGCTCACCTGTAGGCCTTCACCTCCAATGTTTTATACCGTCTGCTCAGCTGTAGGCCCTCACTGCAATGTTTTATGGGGTTCTCTCACCTTCAGGCCCTCATCTCCAATGCTCCATACGGTCTGCTCACCTGTAGGCCCTCACTACAATGTTGTATGGGTTTCGCTCACCTGTAGGCCTTCACCTCCAATGTTTTATGCGGTCTGCTCACCTGTAGGCCCTCACTACAATGTTTCACGGGGTTCGCTCACCTGTATGCCTTCACCTCCAATATTCCATACGGTCTGCAAAGCTGTAGGCCCTCACTACAATGTTTTATGGGGTTTGCTCACCTTTAGGCACTCACCTCCAATGTTTCATACGGTCTGCTCAGCTGTAGGCCCTCACTACAATGTTTTATGGGGTTTGCTCACCTTCAGGCCCTCATCTCCAATGTTTTATACGGTCTGCTCAACTGTAGACCCTCACTACAATGTTTCATGGGGTTTGCTCACCTTTAGGCCCTCACCTACAATGTTTCATACGATCTGCTCAGCTATAGGCCCTCACTACGATGTTTCACGTGGTTCGCTCACCTGTAGGCCTTCACCTCCAAAGTTCCATACGGTCTGCTCAGCTGTAGGCCCTCACTACAATGTTTTATGGGGTTCGCTCACCTTCAGGCCCTCATCTCCAGTGTTCCATACGGTCTTCTCACCTGTAGACCCTCACTACAATGTTTTATGGGGTTTGCTCACCTGTATGCCTTCACCTCCAATATTCCATACGGTCTGCAAAGCTGTAGGCCCTCACTACAATGTTTTATGGGGTTTGCTCACCTTTAGGCACTCACCTCCAATGTTTCATACGGTCTGCTCAGCTGTAGGCCCTCACTACAGTGTTTTATGGGGTTTGCTCACCTTTAGGCCCTCATCTCCAATGTTTTATACGGTCTGCTCAACTGTAGGCCCTCACTACAATGTTTCATGGGGTTTGCTCACCTTTAGGCCCTCACCTACAATGTTTCATACGATCTGCTCAGCTATAGGCCCTCACTACAATGTTTTATGGGGTTCGCTCACCTGTAGGCCTTTACCTCCAATGCTTTATACGGTCTGCTCGGCTGTAGGCCCTCACTACGATGTTTCACGTGGTTCGCTCACCTGTAGGCCTTCACCTCCAAAGTTCCATACGGTCTGCTCAGCTGTAGGCCCTCACTACAATGTTTTATGGGGTTCGCTCACCTTCAGGCCCTCATCTCCAGTGTTCCATACGGTCTTCTCACCTGTAGACCCTCACTATAATGTTTTATGGGGTTTGCTCACCTTTAGGCCCTCACCTCCAATGTTTCATACGGTCTGCTCAGCTGTAGGCCCCCACTACAATGTTTTATGGGGTTCGCTCACCTGTAGGCCTTCACCTCCAATGTTTTATAGTCTGCTCAGCTGCAGGCCCTCACCTCCAATGTTTCACACGGTGTGCTCAGCTGTAGGCCCTCACTACAATGTTTCATATGGTCTGCTAACCTGTAGGCTCTCTTTACAATTTTTTATGGGGTTTGCTCACCTTCAGGCCTCAACTGCAATGTTTCATATATTCTTCTCAGCTGCAGACACTCACCTCCAATGTTTCATATGGTTTGTTCAGCTGTAGGCCCTCACTTCAGTTTTATGGGGTTTGCTCACCTGTAGGCCTTCACCTCCAATGTTTTATACCGTCTGCTCAGCTGTAGGCCCTCACTGCAATGTTTTATGGGGTTCTCTCACCTTCAGGCCCTCATCTCCAATGCTCCATACGGTCTGCTCACCTGTAGGCCATCACTACAATGTTGTATGGGTTTCGCTTACCTGTAGGCCTTCACCTCTAATGTTTTGCGGTCTGCTCAACTGTAGGCCCTCACTACAATGTTTTATTGGGGTTCGCTTACCTGTAGGCCTTCACCTCCAATGTTTCACTTGGTCTGCTCAGCAGTAGGCCCTCAGTACAATATTTTATGGGGTTCGCTCACCTGTAGGCCCTCACCTCCAAAGTTTCATACGGTCTGCTCGGCTGTAGGCCCTCACTACAATGTTTAATGGGGTTTGCTCACCTGTAGGCCTTTACCTCCAATGTTTCATACGGTCTGCACACCTGTAGGCCCTCACCTTCAATGTTTCATACGGTCTGATCACCTGTAGGCTCTCTTTACAATGTTTTATGGGGTTTGCTCACCTTCAGGCCTCACCTCCAATGTTTCATGCGGTCCTCTAAGCTGTAGACCCTCACCTCCAATGTTTCATACGGTCTGTTCAGCTGTAGGCCCTCACTACAATGTTTTATGAGGTTTGCTCACCTGTAGGCCTTCACCTCCAATGTTTTATACCGTCTGCTCAGCTGTAGGCCCTCACTGCAATGTTTTATGGGGTTCTCTCACCTTCAGGCCCTCATCTCCAATGCTCCATACGGTCTGCTCACCTGTAGGCCCTCACTACAATGTTGTATGGGTTTCGCTCACCTGTAGGCCTTCACCTCCAATGTTTTATGCGGTCTGCTCACCTGTAGGCCCTCACTACAATGTTTCACGGGGTTCGCTCACCTGTATGCCTTCACCTCCAATATTCCATACGGTCTGCAAAGCTGTAGGCCCTCACTACAATGTTTTATGGGGTTTGCTCACCTTTAGGCACTCACCTCCAATGTTTCATACGGTCTGCTCAGCTGTAGGCCCTCACTACAATGTTTTATGGGGTTTGCTCACCTTCAGGCCCTCATCTCCAATGTTTTATACGGTCTGCTCAACTGTAGGCACTCACTACAATGTTTCATGGGGTTTGCTCACCTTTAGGCCCTCACCTACAATGTTTCATACGATCTGCTCAGCTGTAGGCCCTCACTACAATGTTTTATGGGGTTCGCTCACCTGTAGGCCTTCACCTCCAATGCTTTATACGGTCTGCTCGGCTGTAGGCCCTCACTACGATGTTTCACGTGGTTCGCTCACCTGTAGGCCTTCACCTCCAAAGTTCCATACGGTCTGCTCAGCTGTAGGCCCTCACTACAATGTTTTATGGGGTTCGCTCACCTTCAGGCCCTCATCTCCAGTGTTCCATACGGTCTTCTCACCTGTAGACCCTCACTACAATGTTTTATGGGGTTTGCTCACCTTTAGGCCCTCACCTCCAATGTTTCATATGGTCTGCTCAGCTGTAGGCCCCCACTACAATGTTTTATGGGGTTCGCTCACCTGTAGGCCTTCACCTCCAATGTTTCATAGTCTGCTCATCTGCAGGCCCTCACCTCCAATGTTTCACACGGTGTGCTCAGCTGTAGGCCCTCACTACAATGTTTCATATGGTCTGCTTACCTGTAGGCTCTCTTTACAATTTTTTATGGGGTTTGCTCACCTTCAGGCCTCAACTCCAATGTTTCATATATTCTTCTCAGCTGCAGACACTCACCTCCAATGTTTCATATGGTCTGTTCAGCTGTAGGCCCTCACTTCAGTTTTATGGGGTTTGCTCACCTTTAGGCCTTCACCTCCAATGTTTTATACCGTCTGCTCAGCTGTAGGCCCTCACTGCAATGTTTTATGGGGTTCTTTCACCTTGAGGCCCTCATCTCCAATGCTCCATACGGTCTGCTCACCTGTAGGCCCTCACTACAATGTTGTATGGGTTTCGCTCACCTGTAGGCCTTCACCTCCAATGTTTTATGCGGTCTGCTCACCTGTAGGCCCTCACTACAATGTTTCACGGGGTTCGCTCACCTGTATGCCTTCACCTCCAATATTCCATACGGTCTGCAAAGCTGTAAGCCCTCACTACAATGTTTTATGGGGTTTGCTCACCTTTAGGCACTCACCTCCAATGTTTCATACGGTCTGCTCAGCTGTAGGCCCTCACTACAATGTTTTATGGGGTTTGCTCACCTTCAGGCCCTCATCTCCAATGTTTTATACGGTCTGCTCAACTGTAGGCCCTCACTACAATGTTTCATGGGGTTTGCTCACCTTTAGGCCCTCACCTACAATGTTTCATACGATCTGCTCAGCTATAGGACCTTACTACAATGTTTTATTGGGTTCGCTTACCTGTAGGCCTTCACCTCCAATGCTTTATACGGTCTGCTCGGCTGTAGGCCCTCACTACGATGTTTCACGTGGTTCGCTCACCTGTAGGCCTTCACCTCCAAAGTTCCATACGGTCTGCTCAGCTGTAGGCCCTCACTACAATGTTTTATGGGGTTCGCTCACCTTCAGGCCCTCATCTCCGGTGTTCCATACGGTCTTCTCACCTGTAGACCCTCACTACAATGTTTTATGGGGTTTGCTCACCTTTAGGCCCTCACCTCCAATGTTTTATACGGTCTGCTCAGCTGTAGGCCCCCACTACAATGTTTTATGGGGTTCGCTCACCTGTAGGCCTTCACCTCCAATGTTTCATAGTCTGCTCAGCTGCAGGCCCTCATCTCCAATGTTTCACACGGTGTGCTCAGCTGTAGGCCCTCACTACAATGTTTCATATGGTCTGCTAACCTGTAGGCTCTCTTTACAATTTTTTATGGGGTTTGCTCACCTTCAGGCCTCAACTCCAATGTTTCATATATTCTTCTCAGCTGCAGACACTCACCTCCAATGTTTCATATGGTCTGTTCAGCTGTAGGCCCTCACTTCAGTTTTATGGGTTTTGCTCACCTGTAGGCCTTCACCTCCAATGTTTTATACCGTCTGCTCAGCTGTAGGCCCTCACTGCAATGTTTTATGGGGTTCTCTCACCTTCAGGCCCTCATCTCCAATGCCCCATACGGTCTGCTCACCTGTAGGCCCTCACTTCAATGTTGCATGGGTTTCGCTTACCTGTAGGCCTTCACCTCCAAAGTTTTATACGGTCTGCTCGGCAGTAGGCCCTCACTACAATGTTTTATTGGGGTTCGCTCACCTGTAGGCCTTCACCTCCAATGTTTCACATGGTCTGCTCAGCAGTAGGCCCTCAGTACAATATTTTATGGGGTTCGCTCACCTGTACGCCTTCACCTCCAAAGTTTCATACGGTCTGCTCGGCTGTAGGCCCTCACTACAATGTTTAATGGTGTTCCCTCACCTGTAGGCCTTTACCTCCAATGTTTCATACTGTCTGCTCACCTGTAGGCCCTCACTTTCAATGTTTCATACGGTCTGCTCACCTGTAGGCCCTTACTGCAATGTTTTATGGTGTTTGTTTACCTTCAGGCCCTCAACTCCAAAGTTTCATAAGGTCTGCTCAGTTGTAGGCCCACACTACAAAGTTTTATGGCGTTCGCTCACCTTCAGGCCCTCACCTCCAATGATTCAAATGGTGTGCTCAACTGTAGGCCCTCACTAAAATGTTTCATATGGTCTGTTCACCTGTAGGCTTTCTTTACAATGTTTTATGGGGTTTGCTCACCTTCGGCCTCACCTCCAATGTTTCATGCGGTCTTCTCAGCTGTAGACCCTCACCTCCAATGTTTCATACGGTCTGTTCAGCTGTAGGCCCTCACTACAATGTCTGATGGGGTTCACTCACCTGTAGGCCTTCACCTCCAATGTTCCATACAGTCTGCTCGGCTGTAGGCCCTCACTACAAAGTTTTATGGGGTTCGATCTCCTTCAGGCCCTCATCTCCAATGTTTCATACGGTCTGCTCAACTGTAGGCCCTCACTACAATGTTTCATGGGGTTTGCTCACCTTTAGGCCCTCACCTACAATGTTTCATACGATCTGCTCAGCTGTAGGCACTCACTACAATGTTTTATGGGGTTCGCTCACCTGTAGGCCTTTACCTCCAATGCTTTATACGGTCTGCTCGGCTGTAGGCCCTCACTACGATGTTTTACGGGGTTCGCTCACCTGTAGGCCTTCACCTCCAAAGTTCCATACGGTCTGCTCACCTGTAGGCCCTCAGTACAATGTTTTATGGGGTTTGCTCACCTTTAGGCACTCACCTCCAATGTTTCATACGGTCTGCTCAGCAGTAGGCCCTCACTACAATGTTTTATGGGGTTTGCTCACCTTCAGGCCCTCATCTCCAATGTTTCATACGGTCTGCTCAACTGTAGGCCCTCACTACAATGTTTCATGGGGTTTGCTCACCTTTAGGCCCTCACCTACAATGCTTTATACGGTCTGTTCGGCTGTAGGCCCTCACTACGATGTTTTACGGGGTTCGCTCGCCTGTAGGCTTTCACCTCCAAAGTTCCATACGGTCTGCTCACCTGTAGGCCCTTACTGCAATGTTTTATAGGGTTTGTATACCTTCAGGCCCTCACCTCCAATGTTTCATACGGTCTTCTCAGCTGTAGGCCCTCACTACAATGTTTTATGGGGTTCGCTCACATTCAGGCCTTCATCTCCAATGTTCCATACGGTCTTCTCACCTGTAGACCCTCACTACAATGTTTTATGGGGTTTGCTCACCTTTAGGCCCTCACCTCCAATGTTTCATACGGTCTGCTCAGCTGTAGGCCCTCACTACAATGTTTTATGGGGTTCGCTCACCTGTAGGCCTTCACCTCCAATGTTTCATGGTCTGCTCAGCTGCAGGCCCTCACCTCCAATGTTTCACACGGTGTGCTCAGCTGTAGGCCCTCACTACAATGTTTCATATGGTCTGCTAACCTGTAGGCTCTCTTTACAATAATTTATGGGGTTTGCTCACCTTCAGGCCTCAACTCCAATTTTTTATATATTCTTCTCAGCTGTAGACACTCACCTCCAATGTTTCAAACGGTCTGTTCAGCTGTAGGCCCTCACTACAATGTTTTATGAGGTTTGCTCACCTGTAGGCCTTCACCTCCAATGTTGTATACCGTCTGCTCAGCTGTAGGCCCTCACTGCAATGTTTTATGGGGTTCTCTTACCTTCAGGCCCTCATCTCCAATGCTCCATATGGTCTGCTCATCTGTAGGCCCTCACTACAATGTTTTACGGGGTTCGCTCACCTATATGCCTTCACCTCCAATATTCCATACGGTCTGCAAAGCTGTAGGCCCTTACTACAATGTTTTATGGGGTTTGCTCACCTTTAGGCACTCACCTCCAATGTTTTATACGGTCTGCTCAACTGTAGGCCCTCACTGCAATGTTTCATGGGGTTTGCTCACCTTTAGGCCCTCACCTACAATGTTTCATACGATCTGCTCAGCTGTAGGCCCTCACTACAATGTTTTATGGGGTTCGCTCACCTGTAGGCCTGTACCTCCAATGCTTTATACGGTCTGCTCGGCTGTAGGCCCTCACTACGATGTTTTACGGGATTCGCTCACCTGTAGGCCTTCACCTCCAAAGTTCCATACGGTATGCTCACCTGTAGGCCCTTACTGCAATGTTTTATAGGGTTTGTTTACCTTCAGGCCCTCACCTCCAATGTTTCATACGGCCTGCTCCGCTGTAGGCCCTCACTACAATGTTTTATGGGGTTCGCTCACCTTCAGGCCCTCATCTCCAATGTTCCATACGGTCTTCTCACCTGTAGACCCTCACTACAATGTTTTATGGGGTTTGCTCACCTGTAGGCCATCACCACCAATGCTTTATTCGGTCTGCTCAGCTGTAGGCCCTCACTACAATGTTTCATATGGTGTGCTCAGCTGTAGGCCCTCACTACAATGTTTCATATGGTTTGCTCACCTGTAGGCCCTCACTACAATGTTTTATGGGGGTCGCTCACCTATAGGCCTTCACCTCCAATGTTCCATACGGTCTGCTCAGCTGTAGGCCCTCCCTACAATGTTTTATGGGGTTCACTCACCTGTAGGCCTTCACCTCAAATGTTTCATAGTCTGCTCAGCTGTAGGCCCTCACCTCCAATGTTTCATATGGTGTGCTCAGCTGTAGGCCCTCACTACAATGTTTCATATGGTTTGCTCACCTGTAGGCCCTCACTACAATGTTTTATGGGGGTCGCTCACCTATAGGCCTTCACCTCCAATGTTCCATACGGTCTGCTCACCTGTAGGCCCTCACTACAATGTTTTATGGGGTTTGCTCACCTTTAGGCACTCACCTCCAATGTTTCATACGGTCTGCTCAGCTGTAGGCCCTCACTACAATGTTTTATGGGGTTCGCTCACCTGTAGGCCTTTACCTCCAATGTTTTATACGGTCTGCTCGGCTGTAGGCCCTCACTAGGATGTTTTACGGGGTTCGCTCACCTGTAGGCCTTCACCTCCAAAGTTCCATACGGTCTGCTCACCTGTAGGCCCTTACTGCAATGTTTTATAGGCGTTGTTTACCTTCAGGCCCTCACCTCCAATGTTTCATACGGCCTGCTCAGCTGTAGGCCCTCACTACAATGTTTTATGGGGTTCGCTCACCTTCAGGCCTCAACTCCAATGTTTCATATGGTCTTCTCAACTGTAGACACTCACCTCCAATGTTTCATACAGTCTGTTCAGCTGTAGGCCCTCACTACAATGTTTTATGGGGTTTGCTCACCTGTAGGCCTTCACTCCAATGTTTTATACCGTCTGCTCAGCTGTAGGCCCTCACTACAATGTTTTATGGGGTTCGCTCACCTGTAGGCCTTCACCTCCAATGTTGCATACGGTCTTCTCACCTGTAGGCCCTTACTGCAATGTTTTATGGGGTTTGTTTACCTTCAGTCCCTCACCTGAAATGCTTCATACGGTCTGCTCAGCTGTAGGCCCACACTACTGCTAACCTGTAGGCTCTCTTTACAATGTTTTATGGGGTTTGCTCACCTTCAGGCCTCAACTCCATTGTTTCATATGGTCTTCTCAACTGTAGACACTCACCTCCAATGTTTCATATGGTCTGTTCAGCTGTAGGCCCTCACTACAATGTTTTATGGGGTTTGCTCACCTTTAGGTCTTTATCTACAATGTTTCATACAATCTGCTCACCTATAGGCCCTCACTACAATGTTTCATGGGGTTTGCTCACCTTTAGGCCCTCACCTACAATGTTTCATACGATCTGCTCAGCTGTAGGCCCTTACTACAATGTTTTATGGGGTTCGCTCACCTGAAGGCCTTTACCTTCAATGCTTTATACGGTCTGTTCGGCTGTAGGCCCTCACTAAGATCTTTTACGGGGTTCGCTTACCTGTAGGCCTTCACCTCCAAAGTTCCATACGGTCTGCTCACCTGTGGACCCTTACTGCAATGTTTTATAGGGTTTTTTTACCTTCAGGCCCTTACCTCCAATGTTTCATACGGTCTGCTCAGCTGTAGGCCCTCACTACAATGGTTTATGGGGTTCGCTCACCTTCAGACCCTCATCTCCAATGTTCCATACGGTCTTCTCACCTCTAGACCCTCACTACAATGTTTTATGGGGTTTGCTCACCTTTAGGCCCTCGCCTACAATGTTTCATACGGTCTGCTCAGCTGTAGGTCCTCACTACAATGTTTTATGGGGGTTGCTCACCTGTAGGCCTTCACCTCCAATGTTTCATAGTCTGCTCAGCAATAGGCCCTCACCTCCAATGTTTCACACGGTGTGCTCAGCTGTAGGCCCTCTCTACAATGTTTCATATGGTCTGCTAACCTGTAGGCTATCTTTACAATGTTTTATGGGGTTTGCTCACCTTCAGGCCTCAACTCCAATGTTTCATATGGTCATCTCAACTGTAGACACTCACCTCCAATGTTTCATACGGTCTGTTCAGCTGTAGGCCCTCACTACAATGTTTTATGGGGTTTGCTCACCTGTAGGCCTTCACCTCCAATGTTTTATACCGTCTGCTCAGCTGTAGGCCCTCACTACAATGTTTTATGGGGTTCACTCACCTTCAGGCCCTCATCTCCAATGCTACATACTGTCTGCTCACCTGTAGGCCCTCACTACAATGTTTTATGGGTTTCGCTCACCTGTAGGCCTTCACCACCAATGTTTTATACGGTCTGCTCGGCTGTAGGCCCTCACTACAATATTTTATAGGGTTCGCTCACCTGTAGGCCTTCACCTCCAATGTTGCATACGGTCTTCTCACCTGTAGGCCCTTACTGCAATGTTTTATGGGGTTTGTTCACCTTCAGTCCCTCACCTGCAATGCTTCATTTGGTCTGCTCAGCTGTAGGCCCACACTACTGCTAACCTGTAGGCTCTCTTTACAATGTTTTATGGGGTTTGCTCACCTTCAGGCCTCAACTCCAATGTTTCATATGGTCTTCTCAACTGTAGACACTCACCTCCAATGTTTCATACGGTCTGTTCAGCTGTAGGCCCTCACTACAATGTTTTATGGGGTTTGCTCACCTGTAGGCCTTTATCTACAATGTTTCATACGATCTGCTCACCTATAGGCCCTCACTACAATGTTTCATGGGGTTTGCTCACCTTTAGGCCCTCACCTACAATGTTTCATACGATCTGCTCAGCTGTAGGCCCTTACTACAATGTTTTATGGGGTTCGCTCACCTGAAGGCCTTTACCTCCAATGCTTTATACGGTCTGTTCGGCTCTAGGCCCTCACTACGATGTTTTACGGGGTTCGCTTACCTGTAGGCCTTCACCTCCAAAGTTCCATACGGTCTGCTCACCTGTGGACCCTTACTGCAATGTTTTATAGGGTTTTTTTTACCTTCAGGCCCTCACCTCCAATGTTTCATACGGTCTGCTCAGCTGTAGGCCCTCACTACAATGGTTTATGGGGTTCGCTCACCTTCAGACCCTCATCTTCAATGTTCCATACGGTCTTCTCACCTCTAGACCCTCACTACAATGTTTTATGGGGTTTGCTCACCTTTAGGCCCTCGCCTCCAATGTTTCATACGGTCTGCTCAGCTGTAGGTCCTCACTACAATGTTTTATGGGGGTTGCTCACCTGTAGGCCTTCACCTCCAATGTTTCATAGTCTGCTCAGCAATAGGCCCTCACCTCCAATGTTTCACACGGTGTGCTCAGCTGTAGGCCCTCTCTACAATGTTTCATATGGTCTGCTAACCTGTAGGCTCTCTTTACAATGTTTTATGGGGTTTGCTCACCTTCAGGCCTCAACTCCAATGTTTCATATGGTCTTCTCAACTGTAGACACTCACCTCCAATGTTTCATACGGTCTGTTCAGCTGTAGGCCCTCACTACAATGTTTTATGGGGTTTGCTCACCTGTAGGCCTTCACCTCCAATGTTTTATACCGTCTGCTCAGCTGTAGGCCCTCACTACAATGTTTTATGGGGTTCACTCACCTTCAGGCCCTCATCTCCAATGCTACATACTGTCTGCTCACCTGTAGGCCCTCACTACAATGTTTTATGGGTTTCGCTCACCTGTAGGCCTTCACCTCCAATGTTTTATACGGTCTGCTCGGCTGTAGGCCCTCACTACAATATTTTATAGGGTTCGCTCACCTGTAGGCCTTCACCTCCAATGTTGCATACGGTCTTCTCACCTGTAGGCCCTTACTGCAATGTTTTATGGGGTTTGTTCACCTTCAGTCCCTCACCTGCAATGCTTCATACGGTCTGCTCAGCTGTAGGCCCACACTACTGCTAACCTGTAGGCTCTCTTTACAATGTTTTATGGGGTTTGCTCACCTTCAGGCCTCAACTCCAATGTTTCATATGGTCTTCTCAACTGTAGACACTCACCTCCAATGTTTCATACGGTCTGTTCAGCTGTAGGCTCTCACTACAATGTTTTATGGGGTTCGCTCACCTGTAGGCCTTTACCTCCAATGTTTTATACGGTCTGCTCGGCTGTAGGCCCTCACTATGATGTTTTACGGGGTTCGCTCACCTGTAGGCTTTCACCTCTAAAGTTCCATACGGTCTGCTCACCTGTAGGCCCTTACTGTAATGTTTTATAGGGTTTGTTTACCTTCAGGCCCTCACCTCCAATGTTTCATACGGTCTGCTCAGCTGTAGGCCCTCACTACAATGTTTTATGGGGTTCGCTCCCCTTCAGGCCCTCATCTCCAATGTTCCATACGGTCTTCTCACATGTAGACCCTCACTACAATATTTTATGGGGTTTGCTCACCTTTAGGCCCTCACTCCAATGTTTCATACGGTCTGCTCAGCTGTAGGCCCTCACTACAATGTTCTATGGGATTTGCTCACCTTCAGGCCCTCATCTCCAATGTTCCATATAGTCTTCTCACCTGTAGACCCTCACTACAATGGTTTATGGGGTTTGCTCACCTTTAGGCCCTCACCTCCAATGTTTCATACTGTCTGCTCAGCTGTAGGCCCTCACTACAATGTTTTATGGGGGTCGCTCACCTGTAGGCTTTCACCTCCAATGTTTCATAGTCTGCTCAGCTGTAGGCCCTCACCTCCAATGTTTTACACGGTGTGCTCAGTTGTAGGCCCTCACTACAATGTTTCATATGGTTTGCTAACCTGTAGGCTCTCTTTACAATGTTTTATGGGGTTTGCTCACCTTCAGGCCTCAACTCCAATGTTTCATATGGTCTTCTCAGCTGTAGACACTCACCTCCAATGTTTCATACGGTCTGTTCAGCTGTAGGCCCTCACTAAAATGTTTTATGGGGTTTCGCTCACCTGTAGGCCTTCACCTCCATTTTTTATTTTCAATTCATTTTATACTCAGATATGTTTACAACATAACAGATTTCAAATATTATAACATTTAATGACTATTGCTTTCTTACTTTCAGTACCTATATCAAAATTAAAGTTATTGAGGGGCATTCATGAAAGTCTTTACACCACCATTGCGCGTCAAAAAGTCACAATTTATAACTCACACCATATTTGCACCATAATTTGTGCCTTTTAAGCTTGTAGCCAGTTTTCCAAAGTGATTAGAGAAGGGGTGGGGCTTAGCAGGAGGTACAAATCACAGCCTGCCAGGTTTACTATAACTTATGCCAGAAACTGGCATAAGTTATTGCTCAAATCTATGCCAGCCCCTAGCTGGCATTTGAGTTTGTGGCACATAAGTGCCAAAGATCCATTTAATTTATTAAGAGGCATTTATCTGTGTCATAATAAATTAGGCGCATGTTACTCCATAACACAGGGAATCAAGATTGGTATATGTGAACACTCTTCTTAATAACTATTCCCTACAGAGTTTTAAAACCTGCTAAACTGAATACTGTCCTACTCTTTTTTCCTCTTCCCCAACTTTCTCCTTCTTAACTGCTAAGACCTTCCTTCTCATCCTTCACCTCAACATCCATGACCTTTGCCTGCATTCTCTTAGTTAGCCTTCAGGTCCACTTCTCTTATAAGCCTACTCCTCTCCTTAACATACTTTCTTATCCACCACATTTTCAACCTCCACATCCTCCTTTAATCCTATTCCTCGTCCATAGCTTTATTCTAACTGCACATGCACTGCTTTTTCTAATAAGAGCAGGGCATGCCCAGTCTGCCCCTGCCACTGGCGAGCTCCCTGCTCCGACTCTGTCTCTACAACCGACTTATTCCTGTCAGAGTTCGGAGTGGGAATAAAAGTCTGATCCCCGAAGCGCTCTTACTTTTCTTCCCGCTCTGAACTCTGACAGCAATAAAAACATAAAAACATTAACATTCAGATTTTTTTTTATAAAGTATATTAGGAAACTCTTTTTTACCCTACCTCTTACTATATAGTGGAAAGTACTTATATAGTGGCCAACCCCTTTAAAATAAAATCTCAATTTTTTATTAATTTAACAATTGATAAAAAACAATTATGGACTGATTTATATTGTATAGACCCATGACTGCACCACATATTGCTGCCATCATAGGACTAAGTAAATCTAATAATGGTAAGTGAATATTTTTATTTATTTTTTCAAATCATTTTATACATATATATATATATATATATATATATATGTTTACAACATAACAGATTTCAAACATTATAACATTCAATGATTATTGCTTTCTTACTCTAGGTAATTATATCAAAATTAAAGTTTTTGAGGGGCATTTATCAAAGTCTTTACACCACTATTCGCATCAAAAAGCCACAAATTATTACTCACACCATATTTGCACCATAATTTGTGCCTTTTAAGCTTCTTGCCAGTTTTCCAAAGTGGTGAGAAAAGGGGTGGGGCTTAGCAGGAGGGACACATCGCAGCCTGCCAGGTTTACTATATGTAATGTCAGAAATTGGTCCCTAGCTGGCATCTGGCACTTGGGTCTCTGGCACACGAGTGCCAGAGATCCACTTAATTTATTAAGAGGTATTTATTTGTGTCTTAATAAATTAGTTGCTTCTTACTCTGGAGGGGATCAAGATTGGTACATGGGAACAGCCATCTTAATAAATATTCTCGAGTTCCAAAACCTTCTAAACTCAATATTGTCCTACTCTCTTTTCCTCCTCCCCATCTTCCTCCTTCTTAATTTCTAAGACCTTCCTTCTCATCCTTAACCTCAGCCCCATGACTAGGGATGAGCGAACTCGAACTGTATAGTTCGGGTTCGTACCGAATTTTGGGGTGTCCGTGACACGGACCCGAACCCGGACATTTTCGTAAAAGTCCGGGTTCGGGTTCGGTGTTCGTCGCTTTCTTGGCGCTTTTGTGACGCTTTCTTGGCGCTTTTTGAAAGGCTGCAAAGCAGCCAATCAACAAGCGTCATACTACTTGCCCCAAGAGGCCATCACAGCCATGCCTACTATTGGCATGGCTGTGATTGGCCAGAGCACCATGTGACCCAGCCTCTATTTAAGCTGGAGTCACATAGCGCCGCCCGTCACTCTGCTCTGATTAGCGTAGGGAGAGGTTGCGGCTGCGACAGTAGGGCGAGATTAGGCAGATTAACTCCTCCAAAGGACTTGATTAACTGATCGATCTGCAGCTGTGGATCATTGAGCTGCTGATCCTCAATTGCTCACTGTTTTTAGGCTGCACAGACCGTTTGTCAGTCTCATTTTTCTGGGGTGATCGGCGGCCATTTTGTGTCTTGTGGTGCGCCAGCACAAGCTGCGACCAAGTGCATTTAACCCTCAATGGTGTGGTTGTTTTTTGGCTAAAGCCTACATCAGGGTGAAGCTGTCACACCAAGTGCATTTAACCAGCAATAGTCTGTTCATTTTTTGGCCATATACAAAATCAGGGGCAAGCTGCGCCTGTCACCAAGTGCATTTAACCCTCAATGGTGTGGTTGTTTTTTGGCTAAAGCCTACATCAGGGTGAAGCTGTCACACCAAGTGCATTTAACCAGCAATAGTCTGTTCATTTTTTGGCCATATACAAAATCAGGGGCAAGCTGCGCCTGTCACCAAGTGCATTTAACCCTCAATGGTGTGGTTGTTATTTGGCTAAAGCCTACATCAGGGTGAAGCTGTCACACCAAGTGCATTTAACCAGCAATAGTCTGTTCATTTTTTGGCCATATACAAAATCAGGGGCAAGCTGCGCCTGTCACCAAGTGCATTTAACCCTCAATGGTGTGGTTGTTATTTGGCTAAAGCCTACATCAGGGTGAAGCTGTCACACCAAGTGCATTTAACCAGCAATAGTCTGTTCATTTTTTGGCCATATCCCAGTCTAATTCTGTCACTAAATCCATACCGGTCACCCAGCGCCTAAATACTAGGCCTCAAATTTATATCCAGCTAAATCTGTCCCTAGTGCTGTAGCTGGGCGAGTTATTTAGTGTCCGTTCAAGCACATTTCTTGTTCTGGGTTGAAATACAATTCTCAATTTAGCAATTTCATAATTTAGTGGTTCCTGCTATATCAGAGCTCTTTGAAATCTATCCCAAAAAGGGTATATAATATTGAAGGTGCACATAGGGTCATTCAGAGTAACTTCACACACACCCGCTACTGTGTATTTCCAAGTCTAATTCTGTCACTAAATCCATACCGGTGACCCAGCGCCTAAATACTAGGCCTCAAATTTAATTCCCTCTAAATCTCTCGTTACCCACCGCTGTACTGTTGTTGCTGGGCAAGATATTTAGTGTCCGTCAAAGCACATTTTTTGTTCTGGGTTGAAGTACAATTCCCAATTTAGCAATTTCATAATTTAGTGGTTTCTGCTATATCAGAGCTATTTGAAATCTATCCCAAAAAGGGTATATAATATTGAAGGTGCACATAGGGTCATTCAGAATAACTTCACACACACCCGCTACTGTGTATTTCCAAGTCTAATTCTGTCACTAAACCCATACCTGTCACCCAGCGCCTAAATACTAGGCCTCAAATTTAAATCCCTCTAAATCTCTCGTTACCGTTGTCCTGTTGTAGCTGGGAAAGTTATTTAGTGCCCGTCAAAGCACATTTTTTGTTCTGGGTTGAAGTACAATTCCCAATTTAGCAATTTCATAATTTAGTGGTTCCTGCTATATCAGAGCTATTTGAAATCTATCCCAAAAAGGGTATATAATATTGAAGGTGCACATAGGGTCATTCAGAATAACTTCACACACACCCGCTACTGTGTATTTCCAAGTCTAATTCTGTCACTAAATCCATACCGGTGACCCAGCGCCTAAATACTAGGCCTCAAATTTAATTCCCTCTAAATCTCTCGTTACCCACCGCTGTACTGTTGTTGCTGGGCAAGATATTTAGTGTCCGTCAAAGCACATTTTTTGTTCTGGGTTGAAGTACAATTCCCAATTTAGCAATTTCATAATTTAGTGGTTTCTGCTATATCAGAGCTATTTGAAATCTATCCCTAAAAGGGTATATAATATTGAAGGTGCACATAGGGTCATTCAGAATAACTTCACACACACGCTTCTGTGCATTTCCAAGTCTAATTCTGTCACTAAATCCATACCGGTGACCCAGCGCCTAAATACTAGGCCTCAAATTTAAATCCCTCTAAATCTCTCGTTACCCACCACTGTACTGTTGTTGCTGGGCAAGATATTTAGTGTCCGTCAAAGCACATTTTTTGTTCTGGGTTGAAGTACAATTCCCAATTTAGCAATTTCATAATTTAGTGGTTTCTGCTATATCAGAGCTATTTGAAATCTATCCCTAAAAGGGTATATAATATTGAAGGTGCACATAGGGTCATTCAGAATAACTTCACACACACGCTTCTGTGCATTTCCAAGTCTAATTCTGTCACTAAATCCATACCGGTGACCCAGCGCCTAAATACTAGGCCTCAAATTTAAATCCCTCTAAATCTCTCGTTACCCACCGCTGTACTGTTGTTGCTGGGCAAGATATTTAGTGTCCGTCAAAGCACATTTTTTGTTCTGGGTTGAAGTACAATTCCCAATTTAGCAATTTCATAATTTAGTGGTTTCTGCTATATCAGAGCTATTTGAAATCTATCCCTAAAAGGGTATATAATATTGAAGGTGCACATAGGGTCATTCAGAATAACTTCACACACACGCTTCTGTGCATTTCCAAGTCTAATTCTGTCACTAAATCCATACCGGTCACCCAGCGCCTAAATACTAGGCCTCAAATTTATATCCCGCTGAATTTGAATACAATACATTGGGCCAAATAATATATTTGTTGTTGTGGTGAACCATAACAATGAGAAAAACATCTAGTAAGGGACGCGGACGTGGACATGGTCGTGGTGGTGTTAGTGGACCCTCTGGTGCTGGGAGAGGACGTGGCCGTTCTGCCACATCCACACGTCCTAGTGTACCAACTACCTCAGGTCCCAGTAGCCGCCAGAATTTACAGCGATATATGGTGGGGCCCAATGCCGTTCTAAGGATGGTAAGGCCTGAGCAGGTACAGGCATTAGTCAATTGGGTGGCCGACAGTGGATCCAGCACGTTCACATTATCTCCCACCCAGTCTTCTGCAGAAAGCGCACAGATGGCGCCTGAAAACCAACCCCATCAGTCTGTCACATCACCCCCATGCATACCAGGGAAACTGTCTCAGCCTCAAGTTATGCAGCAGTCTCTTATGCTGTTTGAAGACTCCGCTGGCAGGGTTTCCCAAGGGCATCCACCTAGCCCTTCCCCAGCGGTGAAAGACATAGAATGCACTGACGCACAACCACTTATGTTTCCTGATGATGAGGACATGGGAATACCACCTCAGCATGTCTCTGATGATGACGAAACACAGGTGCCAACTGCTGCGTCTTTCTGCAGTGTGCAGACTGAACAGGAGGTCAGGGATCAAGACTGGGTGGAAGACGATGCAGGGGACGATGAGGTCCTAGACCCCACATGGAATGAAGGTCGTGCCACTGACTTTCACAGTTCGGAGGAAGAGGCAGTGGTGAGACCGAGCCAACAGCGTAGCAAAAGAGGGAGCAGTGGGCAAAAGCAGAACACCCGCCGCCAAGAGACTCCGCCTGCTACTGACCGCCGCCATCTGGGACCGAGCACCCCAAAGGCAGCTTCAAGGAGTTCCCTGGCATGGCACTTCTTCAAACAATGTGCTGACGACAAGACCCGAGTGGTTTGCACGCTGTGCCATCAGAGCCTGAAGCGAGGCATTAACGTTCTGAACCTGAGCACAACCTGCATGACCAGGCACCTGCATGCAAAGCATGAACTGCAGTGGAGTAAACACCTTAAAACCAAGGAAGTCACTCAGGCTCCCCCTGCTACCTCTTCTGCTGCTGCCGCCTCGGCCTATTCTGCTGCTGCCGCCTCGGCCTCTTCCTCCGCCTCTGGAGGAACGTTGGCACCTGCCGCCCAGCAAACAGGGGATGTACCACCAACACCACCACCACCACCTCCGTCACCAAGCGTCTCAACCATGTCACACGCCAGCGTTCAGCTCTCCATCTCACAAACATTTGATAGAAAGCGTAAATTCCCACCTAGCCACCCTCGATCCCTGGCCCTGAATGCCAGCATTTCTAAACTACTGGCCTATGAAATGCTGTCATTTAGGCTGGTGGACACAGACAGCTTCAAACAGCTCATGTCGCTTGCTGTCCCACAGTATGTTGTTCCCAGCCGGCACTACTTCTCCAAGAGAGCCGTGCCTTCCCTGCACAACCAAGTATCCGATAAAATCAAGTGTGCACTGCGCAACGCCATCTGTAGCAAGGTCCACCTAACCACAGATACGTGGACCAGTAAGCACGGCCAGGGACGCTATATCTCCCTAACTGCACACTGGGTAAATGTAGTGGCAGCTGGGCCCCAGGCGGAGAGCTGTTTGGCGCACGTCCTGCCGCCGCCAAGGATCGCAGGGCAACATTCTTTGCCTCCTGTTGCCACCTCCTCCTTCTCGGCTTCCTCCTCCTCTTCTTCCACCTGCTCATCCAGTCAGCCACACACCTTCACCACCAACTTCAGCACAGCCCGGGGTAAACGTCAGCAGGCCATTCTGAAACTCATATGTTTGGGGGACAGGCCCCACACCGCACAGGAGTTGTGGCGGGGTATTGAACAACAGACCGACGAGTGGTTGCTGCCGGTGAGCCTCAAGCCCGGCCTGGTGGTGTGTGATAATGGGCGAAATCTCGTTGCAGCTCTGGGACTAGCCAATTTGACGCACATCCCTTGCTTGGCGCATGTGCTGAATTTGGTGGTGCAGAAGTTCATTCACAACTACCCCGACATGTCAGAGCTGCTGCATAAAGTGCGGGCCGTCTGTTCGCGCTTCCGGCGTTCACATCCTGCCGCTGCTCGCCTGTCTGCGCTACAGCGTAACTTCGGCCTTCCCGCTCACCGCCTCATATGCGACGTGCCCACCAGGTGGAACTCCACCTTGCACATGCTGGACAGACTGTGCGAGCAGCAGCAGGCCATAGTGGAGTTTCAGCTGCAGCACGCACGGGTCAGTCGCACTACAGAACAGCACCACTTCACCACCAATGACTGGGCCTCCATGCGAGACCTGTGTGCCCTGTTGCGCTGTTTCGAGTACTCCACCAACATGGCCAGTGGCGATGACACCGTTATCAGCGTTACAATACCACTTCTATGTCTCCTTGAGAAAACACTTAGGGCGATGATGGAACAGGAGGTGGCCCAGGAGGAGGAGGAGGAGGATGAGGAAGAGGGGTCATTTTTAGCACTTTCAGGCCAGTCTCTTCGAAGTGACTCAGAGGGAGGTTTTTTGCAACAGCAGAGGCCAGGTACAAATGTGGCCAGCCAGGGCCCACTACTGGAGGACGAGGAGGACGAGGATGAGGAGGAGGTGGAGGAGGATGAGGATGAAGCATGGTCACAGCGGGGTGGCACCCAACGCAGCTCGGGTCCATCACTGGTGCGTGGCTGGGGGGAAAGGCAGGACGATGACGATACGCCTCCCACAGAGGACAGCTTGTCCTTACCCCTGGGCAGCCTGGCACACATGAGCGACTACATGCTGCAGTGCCTGCGCAACGACAGCAGAGTTGCCCACATTTTAACCTGTGCGGACTACTGGGTTGCCACCCTGCTGGATCCACGCTACAAAGACAATGTGCCCACCTTACTTCCTGCACTGGAGCGTGATAGGAAGATGCGCGAGTACAAGCGCACGTTGGTAGACGCGCTACTGAGAGCATTCCCAAATGTCACAGGGGAACAAGTGGAAGCCCAAGGCCAAGGCAGAGGAGGAGCAAGAGGTCGCCAAGGCAGCTGTGTCACGGCCAGCTCCTCTGAGGGCAGGGTTAGCATGGCAGAGATGTGGAAAACTTTTGTCAACACGCCACAGCTAACTGCACCACCACCTGATACGCAACGTGTTAGCAGGAGGCAACATTTCACTAACATGGTGGAACAGTACGTGTGCACACCCCTCCACGTACTGACTGATGGTTCGGCCCCATTCAACTTCTGGGTCTCTAAATTGTCCACGTGGCCAGAGCTAGCCTTTTATGCCTTGGAGGTGCTGGCCTGCCCGGCAGCCAGCGTTTTGTCTGAACGTGTATTCAGCACGGCAGGGGGCGTCATTACAGACAAACGCAGCCGCCTGTCTACAGCCAATGTGGACAAGCTGACGTTCATAAAAATGAACCAGGCATGGATCCCACAGGACCTGTCCGTCCCTTGTCCAGATTAGACATTAACTACCTCCCCATAACCATATATTATTGGACTCCAGGGCACTTCCTCATTCAATCCTATTTTTATTTTCATTTTACCATTATATTGCGATGCTACCCAAAGTTGAATGAACCTCTCCTCTGCCTGTGTGCTAGGCCTAAATATATGCCAATGGACTGTTGCAGTGGTGGCTGACATGAAGCCTGATTCTCTGCTATGACATGCAGACTAATTCTCTGCTGACATGAAGCCAGATTGTCTGTTACGGGACCTCTCTCCTCTGCCTGGGTGCTGGGCCTAAATTTATGACCATGGACTGTTGCAGTGGTGGCTGACGTGAAGCCTGATTCTCTGCTATGACATGCAGACTGATTCTCTGCTGACATGAAGCCAGATCGTCTGTTACGGGACCTCTCTGCTCTGCCTGTGTGCTAGGCCTAAATATATGCCAATGGACTGTTGCAGTGGTGGGTGACGTGAAGCCTCATTCTCTGCTATGACATGCAGACTGATTCTCTGCTGACATGAAGCCAGATTGTCTGTTACGGGACCTCTCTGCTCTGCCTGTGTGCTAGGCCTAAATATATGCCAATGGACTGTTGCAGTGGTGGGTGACGTGAAGCCTCATTCTCTGCTATGACATGCAGACTGATTCTCTGCTGTCATGAAGCCAGATTGTCTGTTACGGGACCTCTCTGCTCTGCCTGTGTGCTAGGCCTAAATATATGCCAATGGACTGTTGCAGTGGTGGGTGACGTGAAGCCTCATTCTCTGCTATGACATGCAGACTGATTCTCTGCTGTCATGAAGCCAGATTGTCTGTTACGGGACCTCTCTGCTCTGCCTGTGTGCTAGGCCTAAATATATGCCAATGGACTGTTGCAGTGGTGGGTGACGTGAAGCCTCATTCTCTGCTATGACATGCAGACTGATTCTCTGCTGACATGAAGCCAGATTGTCTGTTACGGGACCTCTCTGCTCTGCCTGTGTGCTAGGCCTAAATATATGCCAATGGACTGTTGCAGTGGTGGGTGACGTGAAGCCTCATTCTCTGCTATGACATGCAGACTGATTCTCTGCTGTCATGAAGCCAGATTGTCTGTTACGGGACCTCTCTGCTCTGCCTGTGTGCTAGGCCTAAATATATGCCAATGGACTGTTGCAGTGGTGGGTGACGTGAAGCCTCATTCTCTGCTATGACATGCAGACTGATTCTCTGCTGACATGAAGCCAGATCCTCTGTTACGGGAGCTCTCTCCTCTGCCTGGGTGCTGGGCCTAAATTTATGACAATTGACTGTTGCAGTGGTGGGTGACGTGAAGCCTGATTCTCTGCTATGATATGAAGACTGATTCTCTGCTGACATGAAGCCAGATTGTCTGTTACGGGACCTTTCTCCTCTGCCTGGGTTCTGGGCCTAAATTTATGAAAATTGACTCTTACAGTGGTGGGTGACGTGAAGCCTGATTCTAGGCTATGATATGAAGACTGATTCTCTGCTGACATGAAGCCAGATTGTCTGTTACGGGACCTTTCTCCTCTGCCTGGGTTCTGGGCCTAAATTTATGAAAATTGACTCTTACAGTGGTGGGTGACGTGAAGCCTGATTCTCTGCTATGATATGAAGACTGATTCTCTGCTGACATGAAGCCAGATTCTCTGTTACGGGACCTCTCTCCTCTGCCTGGGTGCTGGGCCTAAATTTATGACAATGGACTGTTGCAGTGGTGGCTGACGTGAAGCCTGATTCTCTGCTATGACATGCAGACTAATTCTCTGCTGACATGAAGCCAGATTGTCTGTTACGGGACCTCTCTCCTCTGCCTGGGTGCTGGGCCTAAATATATGCCAATGGACTGTTGCAGTGGTGGCTGACGTGAAGCCTCATTCTCTGCTATGACATGCAGACTAATTCTCTGCTGTCATGAAGCCAGATTGTCTGTTACGGGACCTCTCTGCTCTGCCTGTGTGCTAGGCCTAAATATATGCCAATGGACTGTTGCAGTGGTGGGTGACGTGAAGCCTGATTCTCTGCTATGACATGCAGACTGATTCTCTGCTGACATGAAGCCAGATTGTCTGTTACGGGACCTCTCTGCTCTGCCTGTGTGCTAGGCCTAAATATATGCCAATGGACTGTTGCAGTGGTGGGTGACGTGAAGCCTCATTCTCTGCTATGACATGCAGACTGATTCTCTGCTGACATGAAGCCAGATTCTCTGTTACGGGACCTCTCTCCTCTGCCTGTGTGTGTGCTGGGCCTAAATATATGCCAATGGACTGTTGCAGTGGTGGCTGACGTGAAGCCTCATTCTCTGCTATGACATGCAGACTAATTCTCTGCTGACATGAAGACAGATTCTCTGTTACGGGACCTCCCTCCTCTGCCTGGGTGCTGGGCCTAAATATATGCCAATGGACTGTTGCAGTGGTGGCTGACGTGAAGCCTCATTCTCTGCTATGACATGCAGACTGATTCTCTGCTGACATGAAGCCAGATTCTCTGTTACGGGACCTCTCTCCTCTGCCTGTGTGTGTGCTGGGCCTAAATATATGCCAATGGACTGTTGCAGTGGTGGCTGACGTGAAGCCTCATTCTCTGCTATGACATGCAGACTGATTCTCTGCTGACATGAAGCCAGATTCTCTGTTACGGGACCTCTCTCCTCTGCCTGTGTGTGTGCTGGGCCTAAATATATGCCAATGGACTGTTGCAGTGGTGGGTGACGTGAAGCCTCATTCTCTGCTATGACATGCAGACTGATTCTCTGCTGACATGAAGCCAGATTCTCTGTTACGGGACCTCTCTCCTCTGCCTGTGTGTGTGCTGGGCCTAAATATATGCCAATGGACTGTTGCAGTGGTGGCTGACGTGAAGCCTCATTCTCTGCTATGACATGCAGACTAATTCTCTGCTGACATGAAGACAGATTCTCTGTTACGGGACCTCTCTCCTCTGCCTGGGTGCCGGGGCCTAAATATCTGAGAATGGACTGTTCCAGTGGTGGGTGACGGGAAGCCAGATTCTCTGCTATGGAACCTCTCTCCAATTGATTTTGGTTAATTTTTATTTATTTAATTTTTATTTTAATTCATTTCCCTATCCACATTTGTTTGCAGGGGATTTACCTACATGTTGCTGCCTTTTGCAGCCCTCTAGCTCTTTCCTGGGCTGTTTTACAGCCTTTTTAGTGCCGAAAAGTTCGGGTCCCCATTGACTTCAATGGGGTTCGGGTTCGGGACGAAGTTCGGATCGGGTTCGGATCCCGAACCCGAACATTTCCGGGATGTTCGGCCGAACTTCTCGAACCCGAACATCCAGGTGTTCGCTCAACTCTACCCATGACCTATCCCTTCATTCTCCTACTCAGCCTTTAGGTCCTCTTCTCTTATCCACCTACTCCTTAACGTACTGTCTCATCCACCACCTTCTCAACTTCCACATCCTCCTCTATTATCCGCCTCCCATCTCATCCTCTTTCTTCTCAGACTGTTTCCAAGTTCTTAAATATAACACATACAGACAATCATTACTGATAGACAGAAAAGTAAAATTATCATTGACATGTATATATAATATTTAGAGAAAAAAATGGCCTTGTCTACTTCTTCATAACCTTCTATGTTGTTACAAATAATAGGAAATCAAACTAATGATTGATGTAAAAATGAACATAGTCATTTGCTATATCTGAATTGAAATCACAAATTTATACTTTCGTATGTATTAATAAATGTCCATTGTGCACTGATTTATATTGTTTAGGCCCATGACTGCACTACATGCTGCTGCTATGAAGAGACTAAGGAAATCTATTACTGGTAAGTGAAATGTTTTTGTTATTTTCTAATTATTTTTTGCACATTTCTATGTTAATAACACAACACATCTTGGACATACCGTACTCTGACAGCCAACGACTCTGTATTTCTTGCTTACTCATTAGTACCTGCATTGAAAATTAAAAAAGTCTTTGAGTTCTTAAAGCTACTAAACAGTGAAATACAGTACTCTCCTCCTTTCTTATCCTTGACTTCAGTGTCCATTAAGCCCCTCCCCATTCTCCTTATTCTAATCTCTCATTCACAGTTTCCATGTCCTCCTCTTTCATGATCTGTCTTTATGTTGTTTTAGCAAACATTTATTCATAGATTCCATGCCCTACTATTATTATTTTCTGAGTTTTACCAGTTGGATTGGTGTCTCTGTATAGTTTGACTATCTAATCAATGCTTCCAGTGTCAGACTGTGCAGGGATACAACCTCTCCAATTATAACACCAGTTAGAACTTCATTGCAGACTGCTGGAAATTCATTCATAAACTTCTAGTAGGAATAATAGAAGAATGGCAAAACATAGTGTCTTAATGATATCACTCTTTTACAAGGGAAATGTAAATATTAACTAAAGCAGACATGTCAGTAGAGGCGATACGTCCTCTTTAACCCCTTAGTGACCACCTATATGCCTTTTTATGGTGGTCACTAAGAGGCGTTAGGCTAAGCCACCACCTTTTCACGGTAACCCAGTCTAAGCCCAACCCAGTATCATGAGAGCAGAGCTCCTGCTGTAACAGCCCGTACCAGTAGAGGTGCCAATCAGGGCTGTTTAACCCCTTACGGCCACATGTAAGCAGTTACAGAGGTAGTGGACCCATTCTGTATCCCATCAACACCCTGCGTGGTGCTGATTTCAGTGATTGCAGACTGGGACCTAGTGTAGGCCTCAGGTCTGCCTCTAGAGTTTTTTTTATCCGGCTGCCAGTTGGTCAATGTCAGTATAGCACTGACAGTAAAACTACAATGCACAATAGGAAAAGTGCAATGTACTTTAGTAGCAATCAAAATATTGCCTGATATAGTCCCCTTGTGGGAATATTAAATGGTTAATGAAAAAAATATGCTTTTTTTAATTGAAATAAAGCTTTTAATTGGGAAAAAATTGCAAAAATACAATGTCCCCCATGTTTGGTATCCCCGCATCTGTAACGACCCACACTACACAAATATCATGTAAAATATCCCATACGTTGAACTCCCTATAAAAAAAATGCAGGATTATTAGTTGCCACAATAAAAAGAGTTATGTATCCCAAATGATACAAAAAAATAAAGCTCTCACACAGCTCTGTAGAAAGAAAAACAAAAATTTAGGGGTCTTGGGATGAGGCAATGAAAAAAATGTTCAACTTTAAAAAAAAAAGATTTTTATTGAGCAAAAGTAGTAAAATGTATAAAAAAACTATATGTATTTGGTATTGCTGTAATTGTACTGACTGAGAATAAAGTTATCATGTCATTTATGCCGAAAAATGAACGCCAAAAAATTTATAACATAAAAACTCAGTGGCAGTATTGCTGATTTTTCCCATCTGACTCCAAGAAAGAGTTTATCAAAGTTCATCAGTAAATTATGTGTACCCCAAAATAGCACCATTAAAACTACAACTTGTTCTGCTAAAACAAGCCCTCATACTGCTTTATAGACAAAAAAATATAAAAGTTATAGTTCTTGTAAGACGACGATTAAAAAATGAAAAAAGAAAAAGCTTGGTCAGTAAGTCCCAACACAGGCTGGTCACTACGGGGTTAAAGCTGCAATACAATTTAGGCAACAGAGTCCTTATATAACTGCTACCTTTGATTTGTCTTTAGTTCCAGCACACATCCATTGCCTGATTTTCATGTTTAGATTAGGCACACATTCTTTGTTAGGTATTTTCTGCCAAAAGCAGTCATACAATACCTAAAACACAAGTAACTCAACTAATTATCATTATACAGGGTGGGCCATTTATATGGATACACCTTAATAAAATGGGAATGGTTGGTTATTTTAACTTCCTGTTTGTGGAACATTAGTATATGTGAGGGGGGAAACTTTTCAAGATGGGTGGTGACCATGGCGGCCATTTTGAAGTCGGCTATTTTGAATCCAACTTTTGTTTTTTCAATAGGAAGAGGGTCATGTGACACATCAAACTTATTGGGAATTTCACAAGAAAAACAATGGTGTGCTTGGTTTTAACGTAACTTTATTCTTTCATGAGTTATTTACAAGTTTCTGACCACTTATAAAATGTGTTCAATGTGCTGCCCATTGTGTTGGATTGTCAATGCAACCCTCTTCTCCCACTCTTCACACACTGATAGCAACACCGCAGGAGAAATGCTAGCACAGGCTTCCAGTATCCTTAGTTTCAGGTGCTGCACATCTCACATCTCCACAGCATATGATAGATACGAGATGTGCAGCACCTGAAACTACGGATACTGGAAGCCTGTGCTAGCATTTCTCCTGCGGGGGAAACTAAAAAATTTACGTTAAACCCAAGCACACCATTGTTTTTCTTGTGAAATTCCCAATAGGTTTGATGTGTCACATGACCCTCTGCCTATTGAAAAAACTAAAGTTGGATTCAAAATGTCCGACTTTAAAATGGCCGCCATGGTCACCACCCATCTTAAAAAGTTTCCCCCCCTCCCATATACTAATGTGCCACAAACAGGAAGTTAATATCACCAACCATTCCCATTTTATTAAGGTGTATCCATATAAATGGCCCACCCTGTATAATACTTCATAACTATGAACAAATGGCGCTAAACTATATATATATTTTTTACCAATGTTACTTTGGAGTCTGGCAGGGGCAGTGCTGAATCTGTAGGAATCTGAATCTGTACTGCTCAATTTCAGGACCGTATTTCGAGTTCATGCTGCCCTCCAAACTCATCCATACGTATGCATGCTAAAAGGGGTTGTCTAACTTCAGCAAACAGCATTTATTATGTAAAGGAAGTTAATACAACCCACTTACTAATGTATTGTTATTATCCATATTGCATCCTTTGATTGCTAGATTCATTTTTCCATCACATTATACATTGCTCGTTTCCATGGTTACGACCACCATGTAATCCATCAGTGGTGGTTGTGCTTGCACACTAGCCTATGCGCAGTACCGGCCACCAAATAGGTTGGCATTTATTTCCTACATTGTGCAAGCTCGACGACCACTCATGGGTTGCACCGTGGTCGTAACCATGGAAACAAGCAGTGTATGATGTGATGGAAAAATAAATCCAGCCAGCAAAGGAAGCAATATGGATAATAACAATACATTAGTAAGTGCCTTGTATTAACTTCCTCTACATAATAAATGCTATTTGCTGAAGTGAGACAACCCCTTATGCTAAGGGCTCATGCACACGACCATATGCACTTTGCAATCTACAAAAAACAGATCTGCAAAAAATACAGATGACGTCGTGTGAATTCCATATTTTGCGGAACGAAACAGTTGGCCCCTAATAGAATAGTACTATCCTTGTCCGTAATGCAAACAATAATAGGACATGTTCTATTGTTTTTGTGGAAAGGACATACGGAAACGAAATGCACATGGAGTAACTTCCGTTTTTTGCGGACCCATTGAAATTAATGGTTCTGCATACAGTCTGCAAAAAACATGTCCTATTTTTTATTGTAGGCATTACTAACAAGGATAATACTGTTCTATTAGGGGCCAGCTGTTCCGTTCCGCAAAAAAAGGAATGCACAGACGCCATCCATATTTTTTGCGGATCCCTTTTTTGGGGACAGCAAAATACATACGGTCGTGTGCATGAGCCCTAAGGCTGAGAAGCCTACTGGAGTTCGGTGCATCTAATTTATCAAGAAGCGCACACCTCTTAATAATTTAGGCACCTCTTACAGCATTCCATGCAACTAAATGCAAAACAATACCAGCTATGAGCTCTACCAAATTGTCTTAGATGAGATCAGATATAGTCTCTCATACTCACACCAGAACATTACCAGTTAGTATAAGGCCTCATGTGCACGACGGTTCTAATTTTGTGGTCAGCAAATTATGGATCTGCAAAATACTTTAATTTATTTGCAGACCCATTGACTTCAATGGGTCCGTGGGTTGCATTTTGTGGACATATTCTATCTTTTTGCGGAACAGACATACAGTGTGGAACAGAAGTATTTGCGACTTTGCAAGTTCTCCCACTTAGAAATCATGGAGGGGTCTGAAATTCACATTGTAGGTGCATTCCCACTCTGAGAGACAGAATAAATAGAAAAATTCAGGAAATCACATTGTATGATTTTTAAAGAATTTATTTGTCTTGCACTGCTGAACATAAGTATTTGAACACCTGAGAAACAGCAAGAATTCTGTCTCTCAAAGACCTGTTACTGGGCCTTTAATGAGTCCACCTCTACTCCACTCATTAATCTAACTTAGTAGCACCTGTCTGGGCTCTTTAAAGACACCTGTCCACCCCAAAGTCAGTCAGACGCCAACTTCTACCATGGACAAGACCAAAGAGCTGTCAGCAGACACTAGAGACAAAATTGTGGACCTCCACAATGCTGCAAAGGGCTACGGGGCAATTGTCAAGCAGCTTGGTGAAAATAGAGAAAATGGAAGAGGCTAAAGACGACTGTCAGTCTCCCTCAGACTGGGGCTCCAAGCAAGATCTCACCTCGTGGGGTATTACTGATGATGAGAAAGGTGAGGAATCAGCCCAGAACTACAATGGAGGAGCTGGTCAATGACATGAAGAGAGCTGGGACTACAGTTTCAAAGGTCACTGTCATGGTTTCAAATCATGCATTGCACGGAAGGTTCTCCTGCTCAAGTTATCACATGTCCAGGCCCGTCTGAAGTTTGCCAATGTCCATCTGGATGATCCAGAGGAGGCATGGGAGAAAGTCATGTGGTCAGATGAGACCAAAGTAGAACTTTTTGGTCTAAACTTCACTCGTCGTGTTTGGAGGAAAAAGAAGGATGAGTTGCATGCCAAGAACACCATTCCTACTGTGAAGCATGGCGGTGGTAACATCATGCTTTGGGGGTGCTTTTTTGCGAAGGGGACAGGACGACTGCACTGTATTAACCACTTAAGGACCACAGGTTTATACCCCCCTAGTGACCAGGCCCTTTTTTACAAATCGGCACTCCACAACTTTAGCAGTTTATTGCTCAGTCATGCAACTTACCACCCAAATGAATTTTACCTCCTTTTCTTCTCACTAATAGAGCTTTAATTTGGTGGTATTTCATTGCTGCTGACATTTTTACTTTTTTTGTTATTAATTGAAATTTAACGATTTTTTTGCAAAAAAATGACATTTTTCACTTTCAGTTGTAAAATTTTGCAAAAAAAAACGACATCCATATATAAATTTTTCGCTAAATTTATTGTTCTACATGTCTTTGATAAAAAAAAAATGTTTGGGTAAAAAAAAAATGGTTTGGGTAAAAGTTATAGCGTTTACAAACTATGGTACAAAAATGTGAATTTCCGCTTTTTGAAACAGCTCTGACTTTCTGAGCACCTGTCATGTTTCCTGAGGTTCTACAATGCCCAGACAATAGAAAAACCCCACAAATGACCCCATTTCGGAAAGTAGACACCCTAAGGTATTCGCTGATGGGCATAGTGAGCTCATAGAAGTTTTTATTTTTTGTCACAAGTTAGCGGAAAATGATGATTTATTTTTTATTTTATTTTTTTCTTACAAAGTCTCATATTCCACTAACTTGTGACAAAAAATAAAAAATTCTAGGAACTCGCCATGCCCCTCACGAAATACCTTGGGGTGTCTTCTTTCCAAAATAGGGTCACTTGTGGGGTATTTATACTGCCCTGGCAATTTAGGGGACCATATGCGTGAGAAGTAGTGTGAAATCAAAATCTGTAAAAAATGGCCTGCGAAATCCGAAAGGTGCTCTTTGGAATGTGTGCCCCTTTGCCCACCTAGGCTGCAAAAAAGTGTCACACATCTGGTATCGCCGTACTCGGGAGAAGTTGGGGAATGTGTTTTGGGGTGTAATTTTACATATACCCATGCTGGGTGAGATAAATATCTTGGTCAAATGCCAACTTTGTATAAAAAAATGGGAAATGTTGTCTTTTGCCAAGATATTTCTCTCACCCAGCATGGGTATATGTAAAATGACACCCCAAAACACATTCCCCAACTTCTCCTGAGTACAGCGATACCAGATGTGTGACACTTTTTGGCAGCCTAGGTGGGCAAAGGGGCACACATTCCAAAGAGCACCTTTAGGATTTCACCAGCCATTTTTTACAGATTTTGATTTCAAACTACTTCTCACACATTTGGGCCCCTAAATTGCCAGGGCAGTATAACTACCCCACAAGTGACCCCATTTTGGAAAGAAGACACCCCAAGGTATTCATGAGGGGCATGGCGAGTTCCTAGAATTTTATATTTTTTGTCGCAAGTTAGTGGAATATGAGACTTTGTAAGGAAAAAAATAAAAATAAAAAATCATCATTTTCCGCTAACTTGTGACAAAAAATAAAAAATTCTAGGAACTCGCCATGCCCCTCACGGAATACCTTGGGGAGTCTTCTTTCCAAAATGGGGTCACTTGTGGGGTAGTTATACTGCCCTGGCAATTTAGGGGCCCATATGTGTGAGAAGTAGTGTGAAATCAAAATCTGTAAAAAATGGCCTGCGAAATCCGAAAGGTGCTCTTTGGAATGTGTGCCCCTTTGCCCACCTAGGCTGCAAAAAAGTGTCACACATCTGGTATCGCCGTACTCGGGAGAAGTTGTAGAATGTGTTTTGGGGTGTCATTTTACATATACCCATGCTGGGTGAGATAAATATCTTGGTCAAATGCCAACTTTGTATAAAAAAATGGGAAATGTTGTCTTTTGCCAAGATATTTCTCTCACCCAGCATGGGTATATGTAAAATGACACCCCAAAACACATTCCCCAACTTCTCCTGAGTACGGCGATACCAGATGTGTGACACTTTTTGGCAGCCTAGGTGGGCAAAGGGGCACATATTCCAAAGAGCACCTTTAGGATTTCACCAGCCATTTTTTACAGATTTTGATTTCAAACTACTTCTCACGCATATGGGCCCCTAAATTGCCAGGGTAGTATAACTACCCCACAAGTGACCCCATTTTGGAAAGAAGACACCCCAAGGTATTCCATGAGGGGCATGGCGAGTTCCTAGAATTTTTTATTTTTTGTCGCAAGTTAGTGGAATATGAGACTTTGTAAGGAAAAAAATCAAAATAAAAAAAATCATCATTTTCCGCTAACTTGTGACAAAAAATAAAAAATTCTAGGAACTCGCCATGCCCCTCACGGAATACCTTGGGGTGTCTTCTTTCCAAAATGGGGTCACTTGTGGGGTAGTTATACTGCCCTGGCAATTTAGGGGACCATATGCTCGAGAAGTAGTTTGAAATCAAAATCTGTAAAAAATGGCTGGTGAAATCCTAAAGGTGCTCTTTGGAATGTGTGCCCCTTTGCCCACCTAGGCTGCAAAAAAGTGTCACACATCTGGTATCGCCGTACTCAGGAGAAGTTGGGGAATGTGTTTAGGGGTGTCATTTTACATATACCCATGCTGGGTGAGAGAAATATCTTGGCAAAAGACAACATTTCCCATTTTTTTATACAAAGTTGGCATTTGACCAAGATATTTATCTCACCCAGCATGGGTATATGTAAAATGACACCCCAAAACACATTCCCCAACTTCTCCTGAGTACGGCGATACCACATGTGTGACACTTTTTTGCAGCCTAGATGCGCAAAGGTGCCCAAATTCCTTTTAGGAGGGCATTTTTAGACATTTCGGTCCCAGACTTCTTCTCACGCTTTAGGGCCCCTAAAAAGCCAGGGCAGTATAAATACCCCACATGTGACCGCATTTTGGAAAGAAGACACCCCAAGGTATTCAATGAGGGGCATGGCGAGTTCATAGAAAAAAATTTTTTGGCATAAGTTAGCGGAAATTAATTTTTTTTTAGTTTTTTCTCACAAAGTCTCAATTTCCGCTAACTTGGGTCAAAAATTTAAAACTTTCATGGACTCAATATGCCCCTCAGCGAATACCTTGGGGTGTCTTCTTTCCAAAATGGGGTCAGTTGTGGGGTGTTTGTACTGCCCTGGCATTTGAGGGTCTCCGCAATCATTACATGTATGGCCAGCATTAGGAGTTTCTGCTATTCTCATTATATTGAGCATACAGGTAATGAGATTTTTTTTTCCCGTTCAGCATCTGGGCTGAAAGAAAAAAATGAGCGGCACAGATTTCTTCATTCGCATCGATCAATGTGGATGAAAAAATCTCTGCCCAAAAAAAAAAGGAGGGGAAAGGCGTCTGCCAGGACATAGGAGCTCCAGCCCAACATCCATACCCACTTAGCTCGTATGCCCTGGCAAACCCGATTTCTCCATTCACATCAATCGATGTGGATGAATAAATCATTGCCGGGATTTTTTATATTTTTTTATATATACAAAGTGTTTGCCAAAGCATAGGAACGCCGCCTCCTCCTCAGCTCGTATGCCTTGGCAAACGTATCTGTTACTGCAGAGGAGAAATCTCGTCTTGCAGCGCCGCATACACTGACTTTTGTGTAATCTGACAGCAGCGCAATGCTTCTGTCAGAATGCACATCAGTGCTGCAGCTGCTTGATCGCTTGGTCCACCTAGAAGGTGGCGAAGTACATTATGCACTTTGTCCCAGGTGAAAGGAGAGGTTTGTGGCAGCTCTGTGTGAAAGGGCCCTAAGACCCCTGTGTGCCTGTCCTGTGTACGCAATCCCTATGCTAATAGTGTACCTGAGTGTGGAACTTGCGGAAACACTCCCCTATGCATAGGGCAGGCTGGTCAGGACAGTCAGGACAAAAAAAGGTGGTGTCACGCCTTATTCCACCCCTGCTACAGACACGACATCTTTTTCTTGTGGAACGTTGAGTTGGGGTACCAGGATAGACAGACGGGAAGTGTCTGCCATGTAGCCGGCTCACTACATCAGGGCCTTGGGGCACGGACCCTCCTGAATACAGGATTTCCGAAATGATCTCTTCCTGGAATTTTAGGAAGGATCCTGTTCTCCCAGCCTTACTGTAGAGAACAAAACTATTGTACATCGCCAATTGGATCAAATAAACAGACACCTTCTTATATCAGCGTCTGGTTCTGCGGGAAACTAAATAGGGAGCCAACATCTGGTCATTGAAGTCCACCCCTCCCATGTGAAGGTTATAGTCGTGGACAGAGAGGGGTTTCACAATGACTCCAGTTGCCCGTTCAATTTGGACAGTCGTGTCTGCGTGAATGGTGGACAGAAGGTAAACGTCCCTCTTGTCCCTCCACTTCACCGCGAGCAGTTCTTGGTCACACAAGGCAGCCCTCTCCCCCCGTGCAAGTCGGGTACTAACGAGCCGTTGGGGGAAGCCCCGGCGACTAGGTCGCGCAGTGCCACAGCATTGAATTCCGACTAGATGTAAGTCGGAAAGAGGGCCACGCTTGAGTAAAAATTGTCCACGTATAAGTGGTACCCCTTGTGGAGTAAGGGTGACACCAAGTCCCAGACAATCTTGCCACTGCTCCCCAGGTAGTCAGGACATCCGACCGGCTCCAGTTTTGAGTCTTTTCCCTCATAGACCCTAAAACGATATGTATAGCCTGTGGCCCTTTCACAGAGCTTATACAGTTTGACCCCATACCGGGCGCGCTTGCTGGGGATGTACTGTTTTATGCCAAGGCGCCCGGTAAAATGTACTAGGGACTCGTCTATGCAGATGTTTTGATTAGGGGTATACGCATCTGCAAATCTGGATGACAAATGGTCTATGAGGGGCCGAATTTTATGGAGCCGGTCATAAGCAGGGTGGCCTCTTGGATGACAGGTGCTATTGTCCGCAAAATGCATAAAGCACATGATGGCCTCAAAACGTGCCCTAGACATTGCAGCAGAGAACATGGGCATGAAATGTATTGGGTCTTTAGACCAATATGACCGCAATATATTTTTTTTGTTAGAACCATGCTGAGGAGAAGGCCCAAAAAAAATTTAAACTCGGAAACGGTGACTGGTTTCCACCGGAAAGGCTGGGCATAGAAGCTTTCCGGATTGGCGGTAATAAACTGTGTGGCGTAGCGGTTGGTTTCTGCCACAACTAGGTCATAGAGATCCGCGGTGAAGAACAGCTCAAAAAACTGAAGGGCCGATCCTAAATGAGCCGTCTCCACGCGAACTCCAGACTGGGCGGTGAAAGGGGGCAATACGGGAGCGGCGGAATCAGGGGATTGCCAATTAGGATTTGCCAGCACCTCTGGGAGACTAAGGGTTCTACGGGCCTGTGAACGCGGTGGCTGCGACAGGGGAGTTATTGCACGTGCCACCGTACCAGCTGGAACTGCCCTTCTGGTGCTCGCCACTTCACCAGGGAATACGGCAGTGCTGGTAGAAGGTCCAGGCTGTGCTGCTTCCCCTGTGGTGTATGCCGCACCATAAACAAGATCAGAGCTAGCACCACTCTGCTGCAAATGAGGATCATCATACAGGGTAGGCAGAACTCTTACATGGGATCGGGTACGTCTGGCCGTAGCAGGGACCTCTACCTCGTCATCCTCACTAGCCGTTAGAGTGCCACTGCTGTCTACAGGTTCATATTCTGAACCACAGGATTCAGCGGATGAGGCGTCCCCATCGCTTTCATCCATCACGGCCAGAATCCTGTAGGCCTCTTCAGCGGAATACCCCTTGTTTGACATTTTGGGTTCACTAAATTTAGGGGGTATTCCTCTGAGACTACCCGGGAAAAAGAACAAACCTGCTTAGTAAAAGGGAGTGCTTGCGAAGTAAAGCTGCGATCGCTAATAAAGATCCAAAAAGCTCAAAAGTGATCTTTATAGCGCCGCAGCGATTTTACGGTGTTTTTGCAGTGATCAGAAAAAAAAAATTCTGTCACTGCGGCGGGGCGGACTGAACGCAAGTGTGTGCACAAGATCAGGCCTGATTGGGCGAACACTGCGTTTTTTGTAGAACCTAAGGTGACCCTAATGTACTTATATAGATCTGATTGCGATCAGTATTGATCACTTACAGATACTATATAGTACTAGTGCTGATTAGCGACAGCGATGACGCTAATCAGCGACTAATCGGTGACTGCGGTGCGGTGGGCGCTAAACTACCTAGCAAGTAGCTAACTACCTGGCAGGGATGAGGGACCCTTACAGGGGGGGTGATCAATGACAGGGGGGTGGACAAGGGGGTGATCAGGGAGTCTAATATGGGTGATCAGGTGCTAAATAAGGGGTTAATAAATGACAGGGTAATATCTAATGTGTAGTGTGGTGTTTGGTGCTACTTACTAAGCTGCCTGTGTCCTCTGGTGGTCGATCCAAGCGAAAGGGACCACCAGAGGACCAGGCAGCAGTTATATCAGACGCTATTTTCAAAATAGCGTCTGACATAACCATTTCATTGGACGATTCAAAAATCTACAGCCTGCCAGCCAATGATCGCGGCCGGCAGGCTGCAGATGAACTTGTGCACTATGCCTTCCTGTGAACGCGCGCTCCTGTGTGCGCGTGTTCACAGGAAATCTCGGCTCACGCGAGATGACGCCAATTGGCGTTAGCGTAGCCTGGGAGCGCCGCAGAGATGACGCCTTTCGGCGTTAGCGTAGCGGTAAGTGGTTAAGGAGAGGATGAATGGGGCCATTTATTGTGAGATTTTGAGCAACAACCTCCTTCCCTCAGTCAGAGCATTGAAGATGGGTCGTAAGAAGCATATCAAGGTTCTGGAGTGGCCTAGCCAGTCTCCAGACCTAAATCCAATAGAACATCTTTGGAGGGAGCTGAAACTCTGTGTTGCTCAGCGACAGCCCGAAACCTGACAGATCTAGATGAGATCTGTGTGGAGGAGTGGGCCAAAATCCCTGTTGCAGTGTGTGCAAACCTGGTCAAGAACTACAGGAAACGTTTGACCTCTGTAACTGCAAACAAAGGCTTCTGTACCAAATATTAACACTGATTTTCTCAGGTGTTCAAATACTTATGTTCAGCAGTGCAAGGCAAATACATTCTTTAAAAAATTCATACAATGGGATTTCCTGATTTTTTTATTTTTTATTCTGTCTCTCAGAGTGGGAATGCACCTACAATGTGAATTTCAGACCCCTCCATGATCTCTAAGTGGGCGAATTTGCAAAATCGCAGGGTGTTCAAACACTTCTGTTCCTCACTGTATGGATGCAGAAAGCATGCCTATGTATGTCCGCAAAAAGAACATGTCTCATACTTGGCTGCAAAATGCAACCCGTGGACCCATTGAAGTCAATGGCTTCACAAAAGATGCGGATGCAACACGGACCGCATCCATATCTTGTAGATTGGCAATGGATGCTGCAGATTTGTAAGCAAAAAATCCACATACAGACCATATCAAAAATGTGATATAAAACACACATAAATCTGTACTATTTTATATTTTTGTTATCAACCCCATTGAAGTCTACGCGGAAAAATTGTACATATAAGGAGCGGAGTCGCACAAACAATTGGCATGCTGTGGATTTTAAAAATAAAGTGTACATCAGATCTCATTCACATTGCTGGTACTGTATTATGCTGTGTTATTCTGCATGAAAACCCACACAGAATCTGCAACATGAGCAGGTAGCCTAAGGCCACCTGCACACATTGTGTAATACGTGCGGTTTTTCATGCAGAAAACCACAGCACATCACAGTATCCCGCAAATTATTCCCATGCAGAAAAACTGCAGCATATTACAGTACCAGCAATTATAGTACCAGATTACACAAATCTCATGTGCATGTGACAGATTTTTTTCAGTGTGGAAATTGACCTGCTGAGGCTACTTTCACACTTGCGTTTTTGCCTGATCCGACAGGGATCAGCAAAAACTCTTCCGTTACTGAAAATACAATCATCTGCAATCGTAATGAACGGATCTGGTTGTATTATCTTTAATATAGCCAAGACTGATCCGTCATGAACACCATTGAAAGTCAATGGAGAATGGATTTGTTTTCTATTGTCGTTTTGCTCCGCATTTAATAAATGGAAAGAAAACCGCAGCTTGCCTCTGCCGGATCTCATTACCGGAAAATGAAAACGCTAGTGTGAAAGTAGTCTGAGCAGATCTCAAATTTAATAGAATATCAATTATATTTGCGGTTTTAGTTGCAGATTTCATCCTTTTCCACAGAAGGGTGGGATCTGCAGCAAAAACGCATCATATTTGCGCCAAAAAACGCTGTTAGCCATTGCAAATTTTGGTGGGGATATGTTGTAGAAACACATAAAATGGAAATTCGTGCAGATCCCTTATGTGCGCTCACCCACAATCATGTGCAGGTAGCCTAATGCAGTAACATCAGTCATTTATGCAAGTGACCACCAGTGAGTAATAAAGTGAATACATATACACCCAAGAAGCTTGAAAAACAAATAAGGGGTTTTCTGAGATTCTGATGTTGATCCTCAGGATATGTCATCAATATCAGATTGGCTTGGTCCGATATGCTGCACCTCAGCCCTAGGGATCGACCGATTATCTGAGTTACTAATATTATCGGCCGATATTCATGATTTTCAAAGTTATCGGTATCGGCATCTAACCTTGCCGATAACGCGTCCAGCGCGCTATCACAGAACATAAGCGCACTGCTCTCAGCACGCTCATGTTCCCTCAGCAGCACAGGGGAGAAGGAATCACTCTCTCCCTCCCCCCTGTGCCGCGCTGCCAATGAGGAGAGACGGGAGGAGGGGAGGGCGCACTACACCACCAATCATAATTAACGCATAATACAAATACAGGAGGCGGTGCCCAGCCTGTATGACAGGAAGCTGCGATCAGCTGCAGTTAACCCCTCAGGTGCCGCACCTGACAGGTTAACTGCTGCCGCTGATCGCAGCTCCCTGTCAGAGGCAGGGTGCCGGCTATGTGATTCTGCACCGACACACCCGCCTTCTGTATTAAACGTTAATTATCATTGGTGGCGCAGTGTGCCCTTCCCCCACCCCCAGTATTAAAAACATTGGTGGCGCACTGCGCCCTACGCCCCCCACCCCTCAGTATTAAAATCATTAGTGGCACAGTGCGCCCTCACCCCAGCATTAAAATCATTGGCGGCGCATTAAAATCACTGGGGCTCTGATCGGATACCATGGCAGCCAGGACGCTACTGAATCTCTGGCTGCCATGGTAAGCTCCCTGCTGCTGTGTGTACTATACACAGGGCAGCAGGGAGACTGTAAGAGCCTATTCACCCTGATAGAGCTCTATTAGGATGAATAGGACAAGGGATTAAAAGATCCCAGGTTCAGGCCCTAAGGGGGGAAATAGTTATTAAATAAAAAGTAAAAAATAAAAAAGTTTAAAGAAAATATTTTATTTATTATATTATAGTAGAAATTAACCCCTGTCCATATTTTACATATAAAATATATAAACAATAAATAAACATATCACATATTGCCACGTTGGAAAAGTCCAAACTATTAAAAATGTATTTTTTTTAAATCTCCTATGTGGTGAACGCCGTAACAGAATTTTATTTTATTTTTAAATAAAAATGCACAGAATATCGGTATACTGTACGTTATCGGCTATCGGCCTGAAAGTTCACAGGTTATTGGTATCGGCTCTAAAAAAATCAATATCGGTCGATTCCCTACTCAGCTCTATTCACTTGATTAGGCCATGTGACCGATGAACGTGATGTCACTGGCCTAGGAATAGGCTGCGGTGCTCACTGGAGGGCCGTGGGCTCTTCTTAACTGATTGGCAGGGTGTCGAATAGGCCATCCAAATAAAAAAATTGGACAACCCCTTTCATAAGGAGTGCACTGCTACCCATTGATATTTAGGAATAAAATCACACAATTAATGATTAAGGTGATCAGAAGTCGCAATAACGCCTGTACAAGCATCATACATGCTTGTTCAGGCCATTTTGCTCCCTAGAAAAAGTCCAAGGGGTCTTGCACAAGACTGTATGGCTATCCTCTGGCTAGATCATCAGCTTCTGATCGGCGGGGGTCCGACATCCAGGACCCCCGCCGATCAGCTGTTTGAGATGGTCCAAAATCCCCTTTTATAAATGCAGACCTGATGACAGTGCACAGTACCTCTATAGCGGTACATGGAAGGCGGCGTCAACATCTTTACTATTATTTCAGTTTATCTGTTCTGTTATAGGAACAGAAAATCAGAGACCAAATCACCACATGAGGGACATGAACAGCGACCATCAGTGCTCAGAGACTACAATGGGGCCATCATCAGTGCTCAGAGACTACAATGGGGCCACCATCAGTGCTCAGAGACTACAATGGGGCCACCATCAGTGCTCAGAGACTACAATGGGGCCATCGGGTATCATGTTACTGGAATAACTAGCTGCCATCTCTGCCATTGTCTCCGGACTACAATCTGCATCAGAGGCTCCTAATGGACACAACCTAAGCTGCACAGACCCGTGTGGGCACCAGGTGACATTTCAGAAGAGTCGCATATAAAATCATACCGTGCCAAGAACTGCCACTAGATGGAGCCATCCTCCTGCTGTCATCCTCGGCTGGTAACCTACTTCACTTCCTGAGGCTCCGCACCAGGGGCCGATCGCCTCTCCTGATGTTCTCCTCCTTGATTCCTGTAGCTCCGCACCCTCCAGGCATTTGGCAGCTTTGTCTCTGCTCCTCTCAGGCGGTCTTCTGCCCCAGCTGCAGGGAAGCCGTTAGGTTACTATAACAACCATGACTGTTGCGTCACACAGCTGTCAGGTGGCCTCTGATTGGTCAACAGTCTGCTTACATAACTGCAATAGACCAATGACGGCCAGGCAAAGAGTTTTCATATTGTCAATGGCGCAAAAAGCCTATTCCCGCCATTTATTGGTGACTCTAGCAGGCTTATGTATGCTGTATACTGTATAAAACACTATACCAAGAACTGCCACTAGATGGAGCTGTCATTCTTGCTGCTAACCTACCTTCCGTTTCATGTCTTCGCAGCCTTCACATACTGGATGGCCTCTCCTCTGGTGCCCCCTGCTGCTGCTGCCCTGAAGTTTATTTTCCTCTGTGTAGTCTGGTAATTAGGGGGCGTGGTTTGCGTAAAATGGGCGTGACACAATGTGAGCTGTGGGCGTGGCCTAGCAGAGCCAGGTCTGTATCGTCTGTAAAACCGCAGGTCAGTTCTGTTGCAGTGTGAATTAGGTGTTTGGGTTATCATGTAGTGAACCAGTCTCGGACTGAGAAGCTGTAAAGGGCGGATGGCTGGTGGACCACACTGTTTACTATTTAAGTGGCCCCCAAGTCCTGGCAGCCCCTGGAACATGTAGCAGTGGCCCTGTAACCTGCATAACTCAGTCACCTCCTCTGCCCAGGCTGCACATAGGTCGCTCTGTCACACCAGACCTCAGTGAATGCGCTCCTCCTCCTGACCAGCATCAGGACGTTCTGTGTGGGCGGAGCCAGCACGGCCCCGCCCCTCCTCACCTGAGCTTGCTCCAGCCCCCAATGCCCAAACTTATGAGTGTGGCTGCTGGACCGCACTCCAGGGACCCAACTCTCACCCAAGCACCTGGCCTCTGCCTTCTCCATAGCAGCCTCCACTTTGGATTTGAGAAGTCAGGGTTAAGGTCCTTTTACACTGACATCAATATTCAGGTGGATTATTGAGCTTGTGTGACCCAGGCATGGCCAACCTGCGGCTCTCCAGCTGTAGTAAAACGACAACTCCCACCATGCCCTGCTGTAGGGTGATAGCTGTAGTTAGTCTGGCCATGCTGGGAGTTGTAGTTTTGCCACAGCTGGAGAGCCTCAGGTTGGCCATCCCTGACTGCTCATTCCCAATAATTGGCCTGTGTAAAAGGTTTCGGCGATCACCTGATAAACAAACGCACCAAAAATCGTCATTTGTGTGTAACAGTTATTGGCTGCAGTGGACCATCGGACCGTACCCGTGCAGCCCCGGGACCAGGACATGGACACAGGTGGCGTGAAGGATGTGTCTTCCAGTCAGGCAGCCACGGGCACTGACCTACAGTCATGTGAAAAAATTAGGACACCCTTTGAAAGCATGTGGTTTTTTGTAACATTTTTAATAAAAGGTTATTTCATCTCCGTTTCAACAATACAGAGAGATTAAAGTAATCCAACTAAACAAAGAAAACTGAAGAAAAGTCTTTTCAAGATCTTCTGTAAATGTCATTCTACAAAAATGCCTATTCTAACTGAGGAAAAAGATAGGACACCCTCACATGTATTCCCTCTTAAATTGGCTCAGATCTCACACAGGTATATCACACCAGGTGCACATAATTAGTAGATCGTTACTCTGCATGTTGAATGAGGCTTGCCCTATTTAAACCTCAGACATTTAGTTTGGTGTGCTCCTGACTGTTGAAGTGAGAGTGAGCACCATGGTGAGAGCAAAAGAGCTGTTAGAGGACTTCAGAAAAAAGATTGTAGCAGCCTATGAGTCTGGGAAGGGATTTAAAAAGATCTCAAAAGATTTTGAAATCAGCCATTCCACTGTCCGGAAGATAGTCTACAAGTGGAGGGCTTTCAAAACAACTGCCAACATGCCCAGGACTGGTCGCCCCAGCAAGTTCACCCCAAGAGCAGACCGCAAGATGCTAAAAGAGGTCTCCAAAAACCCTAAAGTGTCATCTCGAGAACTACAGCAGGCTCTGGCTACTGTTGATGTAGAAGTACATGCCTCTACAATCAGAAAGAGACTGTACAAGTTTAACTTGCATGGGAGGTGTGCAAGGAGGAAACCTTTGCTTTCCAAGAGAAACATCGAGGCCAGACTGACATTTGCCAGAGATAAAGTTGACAAAGACCAGGACTTCTGGAATAATGTTCTTTGGACAGATGAGTCCAAAATTGAATTATTTGGACACAACAGCAGAGGACATGTTTGGCGTAAACCAAACACAGCATTCCAAGAAAAGAACCTCATACCAACTGTGAAGCATGGAGGTGGAAGTGTCATGGTTTGGGGCTGCTTTGCTGCAGCAGGACCTGGTCAGCTCACCATCATAGAATCCACGATGAATTCTACTGTGTATCAGAAGGTGCTTGAAGAACATGTGAGACCATCAGTTAGAAAATTAAAGCTGAAGCGGAACTGGACCATGCTACATGACAATGACCCAAAACATACTAGTAAATCAACCAAAGATTGGCTGAAAAAGAAGAAATGGAGAGTCCTGGAATGGCCAAGTCAAAGTCCAGATTTGAATCCCATTGAGATGCTGTGGGGTGACTTGAAAAGGGCTGTACGTGCAAGAAACCCCTCAAACATCTCACAGCTGAAAAAGTTCTGCATTGAGGAGTGGGGTAAAATTTCCTCAGACCGATGTCGAAGACTGGTAGATGGCTACAAGAACCGTCTCACTGCAGTTATTTCAGCCAAAGGAGGTAACACTCGCTATTAGGGGCAAGGGTGTCCTATCTTTTTCCTCAGTTAGAATAGGCATTTTTGTAGAATGACATTTACAGAAGATCTTGAAAAGACTTTTCTTCAGTTTTCTTTGTTTAGTTGGATTACTTTAATCTCTCTGTATTGTTGAAACGGAGATGAAATAACCTTTTATTAAAAATGTTACAAAAAACCACATGCTTTCAAAGGGTGTCCTAATTTTTTCACATGACTGTACGTGACGCCAGCAGTCACCGCTGGAGGCAGATGCACTCGGCCCGGCTAGGGGATGGCATAGTATTCTACGTTATGACAGCTAGAGCTTCATTCTCACACATGCACTATGGTTACGGAGCACAGGGGGCAGACCGGGAATGTGTCATCAGTGACGACTGACACGTTCATTGTGGGATCACATGCATAATGTAAGGCAAGTGATCCACGAAGAGCCAGTAATACATCATTTGTCATAAAAAGAAAAAAAAATACTTGGAATACCCCTTTAACATAAGAGGAATTGATATTACGCTTTTAAAACTTCTCTAGCCAGTTTCCCATGAGTGTTACCGGTTTCATTTGTGTATTCATAGTGTGATTATACTCTGTATGCTGCCTCTGTACAATTTGTATCTAACCGCTATATCAGGGGTCGGGAACCTCTGGCTGTTCCGAGACTACAACTCCCAAAATCCTCCTTTTACTTCTTATGGGAGTTACAAGAACAGTGTGAAGTGTGCATGATGGGAGTTGTAGTTACACAGCAGCTGGAGTGCCAGAGGTTGTTTATCCCTGCCCTGTATGGTCACAGTTTGGCGCTATTTTTTGACCATATGTGTTGCTGATTGTGATTTGGTGTTTTGTATGTTCCACTTTTTTTTCCCATTTTTAAAGGGGTTGTCCCATCTGAAGCATTTATGGCATATGTCTAGGATATGTCAGGTAGGTGCGTGTCCCACCTCTGGGACCCACTCCTGTCTCCAGAACGGGGCCAACAAACTGAAGGGAGAGCACACTGCGCGTGAATGGTAGGTGGGCACTCATGTGAGGTGTGCTCTTCCTTGACTTAAAGGGTCCAGATGGGACAGCCTTTTAAAGGGAGTGGCAAGGGGTCTAACCAAGTAAAGGCATATTTGCTTCAGCATGCATTGCACATATTGAGGGGGGGGCGGCAATACTTTATGTGGGCTGGTGGGGGCTTGTGTGCGAGGGCTGCTTTTTAGTCCCAGCCCTGGAGTGAAATGTGTATGGTGTGTATTAGGGGTGGGCGATATGGCCTAAAATCTATATTGCAATATAATTTTAAGTATGTGCAATATGCAATATATATCATGATATATTGTTTTCTATATTTGGGGGAGGGGGGGGGGTTAAATTTTTTTTTTTACTTTTTATTTATTAACTATTAGCCCCCTTAAGGGCTAGAACCCTTGTCATATTCACCCTAATAGAGCTATATTAGGGTGAATAGGACTTTACACTCTCCCTGCTGCCCTGTGCTTTGTGCACACAACAGCAGGGAGCTGACCATGGCAGCCAGCCTCTCATGTGCCCCCCAGCCTCTGATCGGTCCCCCAGCCTCATGTGCCCCCCCGCCTCTGATCTGCCCTCCAGCCTCTGATGTGCCCCCCAGTCTCTGATCAGCCCCCCAGCCTCTCATGTGCCCCCCAGCCTCTCCCTCTTATCAGCCCCCTCTGGTAACTCAAACACCCCCCCCTCCCTCCCCAGTATTAATCATTGGTGGCAGTGGCCACAGGGTCCCCTTCCTCCACCCCATCATCGGTGGCAGTTGGCAGTGCGCCCCCCCTCCCTCCCCAGTATTGATCATTGGTGGCAGGGGCCCTCTTCCCCCCCACATCATTGGTGGCAGCAGTGTAATGCTGGGGCTCCGATCGGTTACCATGGCAGCCAGGACGCTACTTAAGTCCTGGCTGCCATGGTATGTCAGTGAGCAGCATTATACTCACGTGCTCCGTGGCCGCCGGGCGCTCCTTCTTCTGTCTGTGCGGCGCATTGCTAATGCTTATAGCATTAGCAATGCGCCGTGTATACCTATGAGAAAAAGGAGCGCTAAGCTTAGCTCAGTTGAGATACCCCGGTAGTAGGAGAGCACCTCCTGGGAGCAACCTGCAGTTTCCCTACCAAGAGAGGAGAACACAACCAAGTACAGATAAGTAGCCTGATGGGCAGAACACTATAAAGTGAAGAGCAAGGGTCTATACTGGAGGAAGGAATTTATACCAAGGATTTAAGCCAGCACTTAGGCATCCGGGCCTTGGGATCCAGCCAGCTAGATTAGCTGAGGGGATAGAGCAACATTGCACTGCAAAGCATTAACTGTTTGCCCTCCAAGTATCTTGCATGATTAATACCTGCCATCATTGTGAAGTAAGCCTGCTTGGGACATATTGTGTTCAAGGGACTGCATCATCATTCATCATTGTAATTGATTGTACAAAGTTGGACTGTTTTCAAGTAAAGCAACGTTTGGTTCACCATACATTCTGTGTACCTCAGTTACTACCCCTACCAACCGGTGTGCCACCGTTACAGGCACTGGCGTCACGATCCTTAAAGGGACCTTGCCTCAGGCACTCTAAACACCTGCAAGAACCAGGGCACCTCACCCAACATCAGGCCAGGTCTCTACACCCAGAGTGTGCCCCAGAGGAACTAGTGTCTGCCTCTCATTCACTGCTGCATGCCTGCCCAGGGTCCTCCAAAAAGTGAGTAACCCTCGATTGCCCATACCGTGACCTCACTGTCGCTAAACCCTGCAGGTCTGGCGTGCTGCATTAGCCCCCTTAAGGGCTAGAACCCTTGTCATATTCACCCTAATAGAGCTATATTAGGGTGAATAGGACTTTACAACTTTACACTCTCCCTGCTGCCCTGTGCTTTGTGCACACAACAGCAGGGAGCTGACCATGGCAGCCAGCCTCTCATGTGCCCCCCAGCCTCTGATCTGTCCCCCAGCCTCATGTGCCCCCCCGCCTCTGATCTGCCCTCCAGCCTCTGATGTGCCCCCCAGTCTCTGATCAGCCCCCAAGCCTCTCATGTGCCCCCCAGCCTCTCCCTCTTATCAGCCCCCTCTGGTAACTCAAACACCCCCCCTCCCTCCCCAGTATTAATCATTGGTGGCAGTGGCCACAGGGTCCCCTTCCTCCCCCCCATCATTGGTGGCAGTTGGCAGTGCGCCCCCCCTCCCTCCCCAGTATTGATCATTGGTGGCAGGGGCCCTCTTCCCCCCCACATCATTGGTGGCAGCAGTGTAATGCTGGGGCTCCGATCGGTTACCATGGCAGCCAGGACGCTACTGAAGTCCTGGCTGCCATGGTATGTCAGTGAGCAGCATTATACTCACGTGCTCCGTGGCCGCTGGGCGCTCCTTCTTCTGTCTGTGCGGCGCATTGCTAATGCTTATAGCATTAGCAATGCGCCGTGTATACCTATGAGAAGGAGCGCCCGGCGGCCACAGCGCACATGAGCTATAAGCATTAGCAATGCGCCGCACAGACAGAAGAAGGAGCACCCGGCGGCCACAGCGCACGTGAGTATAATGCTGCTCACTGACATACCATGGCAGCCAGGACTTCAGTAGCGTCCTGGCTGCTATGGTAACCGATCGGAGCCCCAGCATTACACTGCCGCTCCGTGGTCATATCGCAGTCCGGCGATATGCACAAAATCCATATCGTGGCACAAATTTATATTGCATATGGCCTATACCGCCCACCCCTAGTGTGTATATATGCGTATTTTGAGGGAATCTAGTTTGTCATCAGCTGCATGGCACTGTTTTTTTTTTTTACGTGTTGACACACCTATTATCAGGCCATGCCCCCCTGATTCTTGCAACCATTCCTCCTTTCATACAGACCTCTACCCTCTTCCCTATGGCACTCATTCTCCTCTCATCTGTCAACCCATCCCCTCACTGTAGTTTGGGCATCAGGAGTGCATCTAATGCCAGTGCAATGAGCAGGATACGGGCTATACACACTGACGCTAAATTATGCAGTGGGTCAGGATATGGGTAGTCTGTATCCTGTTAGTGACGTCACTTATGCAGTGACCAGGAACGGGTTGTTAAATGTTCAGTATTTGTCGTGAAGCCAATTGCAGCGTGCGCAGGGTACAATCACAGGGCCCTTCAAAGGTGTTATAACGCAGTTCCCAGTTTAGGAATGCCAGAGTGGTGTAATGTCTCTGTATGGTGATGATAATTGGTGTGAACGGTGTCTCCTACCTGGGTACAGCTGGACTCCTGGATCACTTGCAATAAAATGGAGTGTAGCGATAAGAGGAGTAATAGAGGGATTTTGCTGCAGAAATTGAGGTCCAGACCTTTGGGTAAAGTTAAAACTCGTCTTTACTGAGGGTAACTTTCATCCAAGCAGGTACAGGTACAGCTTTTTGTCTTAGGTCCCAGCAGGCTTTCAGCAATGGTTGGCAGGAATGAAATCTTCTGCTCTATCAACCTGGAGCTTGCAGGAAAGGACATCTGCTTGTTAGCTCTAAAACTGTGCCAGGAATTTAGCGTCTGCACTACTCTTCTGCTTTATGGGGACTGAGTGGCTGAGGAGGAATATGGCTTATCCTGGGTCTCTGGACTTTACTTACAGTTATCTTCTCAGGTATTGCTTTCTTCCTGGAATTCTGGAGTTTGTCTGCTTGCTTCATCCAGCTGAGGCTGCAGGGCTTAGGCTGGGGATTTGATCAATGTCTCAGCCGAGACAAGATCCTGGCTTTCTTCCCTATATCTGGGAGCTCCTAACACGCACACCCTACCCCAAGCAGGGGGTGGGCTGCACTCCTCACTAACTTCCTTCTCCACCCAGGATGTAGGCTGTGGGAATAGTCCACACCTTCACAGAGGGGGAGCTAAGCTGGAATAAACTATTCCAGCTTATATGTACTAAACTGAACCTAGCTCCTTACCAGCACAATGCTGCCACCTGCTGGTGAACATGGAAAATTGCAACAATAATTTACATTTAACATGGTTTAAAATGCACAGTTGTGAAGACATAATGTAAAATCATATCAGATGACAGTTTAAAGGCTCTTAACAAATTGTAGCGGGGTAGAAGAGTTTCGTAACACAACTCTGGGGTGTTACACCAACAACACATACGCAAGTGCCAAAGGCAGCCCTCCATACTGTGCACAGGAGATTTGACAACTTTTCCAGGAGTTCAGAGAACTCCCTTTTCTTCAGGAGCCTTCTGGATGTTCCATAAAAGTTTTCAAATATGACTTTGAGTGACCTGAGTTTGTGGCAAATACACTGAACAAAAATATAAATGCAACACTTTCGGTTTTGCTCCCATTGTGCATGAGCTTAACTTAAAAATCAGAAACATTTTCTAAATACACAAAAGACCCATTACTCTCAAATATTGTTCATAAATCTGTCTAAATCTGTGTTAGTGAGCACTTCTCCTTTGCCGAGATAATCCATCCCACCTCACATGTATGGCATACCAAGGTGCTGATTAGACAGCATGAATATTGCACAGGTGTGCCTTAGACTGCCCACAATAAAAGGCCACACTGAAATGTGCAGTTTGATCACACAGCACAATGCCGCAGATGTCGCAATGTTTGAGGGAGCGTGCAATTGGCATGCTGACTGCAGGAATTTCTACCAGAGCTGTTGCCCGTGCAATGAATGTTCATTTCTCTACCATAAGCCGTCTCCAAAGGCATTTCAGAGAATTTGGCAGTACATCCAACCGGCCTCACAACCGCAGACCACTTGTAACCACACCAGCCCAGGACCTCCACATTCAGCATGTTCACCTCCATGATCGTCTGAGACCAGCCACCCGGACAGCTGCAGCAACAATCGGTTTGCATAACCAAAGAAGTTCTGCAAAAACTGTCAGAAACCATCTCAGGGAAGATCATCTGCATGCTCGTCGTCCTCATCGGGGTCTGGACCTGACTGCAGTTCGCCGTCGTAACCGACTTGAGTGGGCAAATGCTCACATTCGATGGCATCTGGCACATTGGAGAAGCGTTCTGTTCACCGATGAGTCCCGTTTTTCAGTGTTCAAGGCAGATGGCAGACAGAGTGTGTGGTGTCGTGTGGGTGAGCGGTTTGCGGTGGGGTTATGGTATGAGCAGGCGTATGTTATGGACAACAGACACAGGTGCATTTTATTGATGGCATTTTGAATGCACAGAGAAACCATGACGAGATCCTCCCCCTCCCCCCAGTAAGGCAAAACTGTGCAATATTCATGCAGTCTAATCAGTACCTTGATATGCCACACCTGTGAGGCGGGATAGATTAGGAAAGGGAGAAGTGCTCACTAACACAGATGTAGACAGATTTGTGAACAATTTTTGAGAGTAATGGGTCTTTTGTGTATATAGAAAATGTTTTAGATCTTTGAGTTCAGCTCATGCAAAATGGAAGCTAGGGCTGCAACGATTATTCAACGTTATTGATAATATTCGATAACAGGATTCGTTGTCAACGAATCCCGTTATCGAATAATCGGCCGATTTGTTGCTATGCGGGCGGGAGTGGGCGGTCAGGCGCTATGCCTGCAGATCCTTGAACTTTAGATCACCACATCTTTATTACCTTACAATGAAGCTCCAGTAACAGGCAGAGCGGGCGGCGGCGTAACGTCATTTACTCACGTGACACGCATGCTCCACCTGCTTCATTCATAAAGTAGGTGGAGCAGGCACGTCATGTGAGTAAGTGACGTTACGCCGCCGCCTGCTCTGCCTGTTACTGGAGCTTCATTGTAAGGTAAAAGAAGATGCAGTGATTTAAAGTAAAAGTTACTGCCGGTTAAGGAATACTGCTGTGAGCGGCGGGGCCAGGGCTGTTATGGGGAGGGGGATCTGTGTATGGCACTGTTATGGAGGGGATCTGTATATGGCACTGTTTTGGGGAGAGGGATCTGTGGATGACACTGCTATGGGGGAGATCTGTGGATGAAACATATAGCATAAGATGCTATATAGTGTCATCCATAGATCCCTCCCCATAACATTGTCATCCACAGATCCCCCTCCCCATAACAGTGCCATCCACAGATCCACCTCCCCATAACAGTGCCATCCACAGATCCACCTCCCCATAACAGTGCCATCCACAGATCCCCCTCCCCATAACAGTGCCATCCACAGATCCCCCTCCCCATAACAGTGCCATCCACAGATCCCCCTCCCCATAACAGTGCCATCCACAGATCCCTCTCCCCATAACAGTGCACAGATCCCCCATAACAGTGCCATCCACAGATCCCCCATAACAGTGCCATCCACAGAACCCCTCCATAACAATGCCATCCACAGATCCCCCATAACAGTGTCATCCACAGATCCCCATAACAGTGACATCCACAGATCTCCCATAACAGTGACATCCACAGATCCCCATAACAGTGTCATCCACAGATCCCCCCATAACAGCACCATCCACAGATCCCCAATAACAGTGCCATCCACAGATCCCCAATACCAGTGCCATCCACAGATCCCCAATAACAGTGCCATCCACAGATCCCCAATAACAGTGCCATCTACAGATCCCCTCCATAAGTGCCATCCACAGATCCCCCATAACAGTGCCATTTACAATTTATTTTTAATATGGCCTTTGAACATAATTTTTCAAGTAAAATCATATAAATCCCTTTTTTTGTCATTTTGGTGTTTTTTTTCCAGATTAATCAATGAAATTATCGACAACTAATCGATTATTCAAATAATCGTTAGCTGCAGCCCTAAAGGAAGCAAAACCAAAATTGTTGCGTTTATATCTTTGTTCAGTGTAGTTGTGTGAGTGATATGTGAAATGTGTGTACAACATCAGTGGCATAGCTAGCAGTGGTCCAGGGTGGGCAATGGCCCTGGGACTACTCACATGATGGGGCCCAGGCAGGGGTCGAGTGGAGGGGGAACGCGTGGGAACGGCGTTCCTGCACTTTTTTCATGGCAGGAACGCCGTTCCCTTTACAAGCCTCAAGCCAGGAGAACGCGGCTGAAATCAGGGGGTGAAGCGCACTGTGCAGGGCAGGCTAAGCGGCTTCACAGCTGTCTGTGCGGTGCTGCTGCTGTCTGTGACTCCTCTCATGGCGCCCCGCCCCCTACTGACATCATCTCCTTCACTTCTTCTGTCGGCCTAATACGCTGCGAGTATGTTCAGTCACTTCGCAGCTGACACATAGGAAATCATTTAGAAGTTCATCATTAAGAAAAGTTTGTCCCTGGGATTCGAACTCACAACCTCTACACATCAGAGGCAAGGCATTTACCCTCACAGCCATGAATGCTGTCTAGGTAGTTGCTTAAAAAAAAAAAAATAAGACTTCTACTTATACCTAGTGTACTGATACCTAGTGTACAACCATACACATGACAGCTGTCCACTGTGTATGGATGTAGCAGAGCTGGGTGTGTTGGGGCAGCTGTCATGTGTATGGTTGTACACTAGGTATCAGTACACTAGGTATAAGTAGAAGTCTTATATTTTTTTTTTTAAGTAACTACCTAGACAGCTTTCATGGCTGTGGGGGTAAATGCCTTGGCTCTGATGTGTAGAGGTCATGAGTTCGAATGCCAGGACAAACTTTTCTAAAAGTGTTTTTTTTTTTTTTTAAGACTCCTACTGATACCTAGTGTACTGATACCTAGTGTACAACCATAGACATGACAGCTGCCCCAACACACCCAGCTCTGCTACATCCATACACAGTGGGAAAAGTTACCTACAGTAGAAGTCTTATATATTTTTTTAAGTTATTAGCTAGACAGCTTTCATAGCTGTGAGGGCATATGCCTTGCCTCTGATGTGTAGGGGTCATGAGTTTGAATCCCATGACAAACTTTTCTAAAAGTGTTTTTTTTTTTTTTTTTAAATACCGGACTGTTACTTTACTGCCACGGGGGAGGCGGGCTATTGGCGCCATGATACTGGCACATGAAGGGGGTAGGAGAGAGGAACTTGATACTGGCACATTAGGGGACAGGGGGAGAGGATGGCACTATGATATTGTGTTTTGATCACAATGTGTACATTTGGCTCAGTCCGCAGCTACACAAATTACAGCGTGCTAGATTTTCTGTGCTTTTTTTTTTTTTTTTGAGGGGGGGGGGGGGTTGCAGTGGATCTTGGGTGAGTTCCCACACTTTTTTTCCCAGGACTTGACCCCTGGTATCACCCCTCTCGTCCTAATGAACTTTTTATTACGGTTGACTGGTCTTTGTCGAATTTTAACAACATTTGTCTGGCTCTTTCCTGGGATGTATATGGAAGGCTTTGATCTCATCTTTATTTAATTTCTTAAATTTCCCTTCTGGACAGATTTCACATCTGTCTCCTGATTTAAACGTGCATTGTCTTTGTGCCTCCATTTTTAGGGATTACTCATGCTTCACTGAATTTCCATTTCAATCTTTCACTTGTAGGCTTTACAAGTCAGAATTTGGCATTAACCAATCAGATTGCTCCGTCTTCTTAAAATGATCTTTGGTTATACACAATATCTTTTTGACCAATGCAGATTGTACACTATGACTCTTGAAACTTGCAGCTTGGGGAGAAAGAACAGTTTAATTCATTGTGAAGATGCAGGATACCAGCTAACAAAGGTCCCTCACTTACACGTTTTATGAGCTTGGGGTTCAAGTCCTAGTATGTTGGATAAGACGCTATACATATAGTAATCAAATAGTTATTACAGTTGAAAGAAAACTTACTTCTAAAGACATACACATTTGTTTTCCCCTAATGATCCATAAGAAGACAAAAACATATAAGGCTACTTTCACACTCGCATTTGGTGCAAATCCATCATGGATCTGCACAAACGATTCCGTTCAGATAATACTACCGCATGCATCCGTTCAGAACAGATCTGTTTGTATTATCTGTAACATAGCCAAAACGGATCTGTTTTGAACACTATTGAAACACAATGGGGGACGGATCCATTTTCTATTGTGCTATCAGTGAAAACTGATCCGTCCCCATTGACTTACATTGTGTTTTAGGATGGATCCGTTTGGCTCTGCATCGTCAGGTGGACAGAGCGGAATGGAGGCAGAACGGTGGCAAACTGATGCATTCTGAGCGGATCCTTATCCATTCAGAATGCATTAGGGAAAAACTGATCCGTCCCCATTGACTTACATTGTAAGTCAGGACGGATCCGTTTGGCTCTGCATCGTCAAGCGGACACCAAAACGCTGCCTCCAGAGCGGAATGGAGGCAGAACGGAGGCAAACTGATGCATTCTGAACGAATCCTTATCCCATCAGAATGCATTGGGGCAAAACTGATCCGTTTTGGGCCGCTTGTGAGAGCCCTGAAACATATCTCACAAACAGAAACCAAAACGCCAGTGTGAAAGTAGCCTAAGGCAGTCTTCCCTAAAATGAAAAACAAGTCTTCTCCACCACACACACCAAGCAGACTAGAAATGTTCTGCAACCACGCTGGTGGACCTAGCAGAATCAGACATTAATATAAAGTAGTAGAGTAACTGCACATTATAGGAATTGTGTCAAATGACAGATAATTTTTTATCTAAGTATTGGTAGGAATAGATCCAAAATTTTGCTGTTTTCATTGGAGTTTGGCAAATTAAAATGGGGTAAAACATAAAATTGACAATTTCGAGAAAGTTCATGTATCCAAATAAAAAAAAGAAATGTTTACGTTACATATCTTATGTCAAAGTTACAGATCAACATTTTATTGGTGTTTGGATGCCAGTTGACTTGATACAGGTCTTTGTATAGCACTGTGTATGTTTAAAAGAATCTTTTACACTTGCTGATTATCGGCAACAAATGTTCGTCCTAAAGATGCATTTACACTGTACTAACAAGCAGACAATTATCAGGAAGAAAACATTCCTTCCCGATAATTGCCTGTTGGTCAGTGGCAGTGAAGAGCAGCATTTACATGCAGCGATCACCTCCACCGCTTGGAGACTAGTGATGGCTACAGATTTATTGTTTCTGGGCTGCTGATCACTGTTCACACAGTATGATCTTCTATCCAGAAATGATGACTGCATAAAGAATCAATTCACCCGATGATTGATCTGCAGCATCTTTACACATGCAGATTATTGTGTATAGTAATGTTGGTTCTCAATAAAGATCCTGACAATCCGGTAATGTAAATCAGCCTTAACACTCGTTCCCGATAAATGGCCAGTGTAAATGTGCTGCTAATCACCCAACGAACTAACAATGCTTGTTCATCAGGGGAAAGCATTTTTGATGTGGCACTGAAAAATCATAATTTCTGGGCAGCAAGTCATCCACTGTAGACAGGGATCTGCTGCCCAGAAGCAATGCCCTTATTTACTAATGTGAGTGCATCTACTACAATATGTTGGCATAAATTGTATAAAAAGTGGCACAATTTGGGACATCTAGATTTACGGAAAAAATTTCTCCATCTGTTCCAAAAAGGGCTGTGACTCGAAATAGATGTAGCTTCACAAGAAGGGCATTGCCTAATATGCACCGCTTTGTAATGTAAAGGGGTCTTAAATTAGTACAGCTGGATCATCAAAGTCATTACATTTACTTGAGTATAGCTTGATGTGGGGCAGGCATAGAAAACACTGGAACGTATTATTTATGAGGGCTGATGTTCCCTGTAGAAATGACATGAAGGACTTTTTCTGTCCAGTCCTATTATTTCTACTTTAAAGTGGAACTTTCATTGGTTTGTAATAAGGGAGATAAATATCTGTTCAAAAAGAAAATAAGTATGATATATTTGATAGTCACCACGTCTTTAGTATTAAGCGTATCTAGAAAGTTATAACGTGCTCTTAAAAACAATACCTTTATTGTACCTTATTGGGTAAATGGAGCAGAATGCTGCTCATATAGTGATCGAGACTCAATACTATTCGGTTTTGAGTCTTTTTTACACAAACTCCTACTTAGATTTGGATGCCACAACACGATTAAAAAATAACCTGATAAAGAGGGAAAATCTACAGTCAACTAGGTAATAAATCCAAAGACAGGGATTGTGGGGTATCAGACGGGAGGAATTCACTCTCCCTAGATGTCCCTGACAGACTAGGCCCTCAGCCCAGGGATATCCCCATATGGTAGAGATACCCTGTCCCCGTGCCTATGACTGTAGTTAACCTAATAAAGCCCTACCTATATAGATGATAGCAGGTTGCAAAAAATAATAATAGTGAAACGAACCCCGACGCGTTTCATCTGCGCCCGGCAGATCATCAGGGGGTGATAGACAACCCTATTTTGTAGGGAAAAGAATTTAATATATATAATGATGTAACGGATATGAATATCTGATACTTAGCTCCTATTGTTGATCAGTGGGGGTATAGAGATACTAGGTCCTGTCAGTAAGTAGGTAGCCTGTAGAGGGGTGAACAGAAAAGAGAAAAATCGATACAGATCCTGACAAAATAAATAAATAAATAAATAAATAAATAAGTACAGGTTCTCATTCAATTTACTTACTGCGCAGGGCAATCCCACTGTCATATTTAGATACTCATCATAGGAGAGCAGATGTGGCCGGTTTACTTGTTGCCAGTGCTCAGCTTATAAGCACCGGTCTTACTGTTACTTCCGGACGCTGAAAAAGCCAGGCATTTCCGGCTGGTGAGACGCATGCAGAGTTGCGATACGTCACTTCCGGTTGATGGCACGCATGGTGAAACGCATGCCACCGGAAGTTACCAGCTTCAGGTTCCGGTCTTTGAGCCGCATTTTTGACAAATATCAAACGATGGATAGGGTACTGATATTTATTCATTATGGTCTAAAACCGTCCCCCCTATGTAAGGAGAAACCGGAGACATATCTCTTTTTTAAATAGTAACGGTATTAGTGATATGTTTATGAAACACAGCAGTCCATTATTATATATTACTATAAACCGGCTATCAATCGTAAGTGGGAGATTGAAAGGATGTGGCTCTGTTTTGAAGCCCCATCTTCATTTTACAAAAGGTCCACCCATCTCATAGGTGGTCCAAAAGTAAAAAATAGTTAGGATAAGGGTTTAATGATAAAACTATCCCTATTTCTTATGATACTTCTCGTATCAGCATGGTCCAATACTAGGATATTGGTTGTTTAATAAGACAGAGTAAGGTCAGTTTTGGACAAAAATTACCAGTTAGATAAAACAGGTGTATGTTAATCTTTCGTTCATTCCTCCTGGTGACTGGGATCGGAATCGATAAATCCATTCAGTTTCCTTCTGGAGTATCTTCCGGTCCCAGTCACCCTTCCTGGCAGGCATTGGAACCACTTCGAGGGCCGAAAAACGGATACATCCAAGATCGCCATTATGACATTGATTCATATGGTTAGCCACGGATGTGTCCTTCTTTTTCACAATGTCATTGACATGCTCGCATATTCTGCGTCTAAGTTCTCTATATGTTTTCCCTATATAGTCTTTAGGACAGGTACATTGACCTATATAGATAACTCCTTTCGTTTTGCAGTTAACAAACTTGCCTATGGTGTATAAGTCTTTAGTCATGGAGCAGGTCACTGTTTTTGTCTGATTGATGTATTTACAGGCCTTACATGTCCCGCATCTAAAGACTCCTTTAGGCTGTCTGTCAAGCCAGGTACCTTCTTTTTTTTTTTTTTGTTCCTAATCTCTACATATGATTCAGCTAATAGAGAGGTATTGGCGATTCTGCGAACCTACTGGCCAATCCTTATGATGGACGGGGATCTCTCGAAGGCTATCTCTTCCTTCCCGCAAGTTACATACCGCAAGGGGAGGAGCCTTAGAGATAGACTTGTACACAGTCACTATACAGGAACAAAAAAAGAAGGTACCTGGCTTGACAGACAGCCTAAAGGAGTCTTTAGATGCGGGACATGTAAGGCCTGTAATACATCAATCAGACAAAAACAGTGACCTGCTCCATGACTAAAGACTTATACACCATAGGCAAGTTTGTTAACTGCAAAACGAAAGGAGTTATCTATATAGGTCAATGTACCTGTCCTAAAGACTATATAGGGAAAACATATAGAGAACTTAGACGCAGAATATGCGAGCATGTCAATGACATTGTGAAAAAGAAGGACACATCCGTGGCTAACCATATGAATCAATGTCATAATGGCGATCTTGGATGTATCCGTTTTTCGGCCCTCGAAGTGGTTCCAATGCCTGCCAGGAAGGGTGACTGGGACCGGAAGATACTCCAGAAGGAAACTGAATGGATTTATCGATTCCGATCCCAGTCACCAGGAGGAATGAACGAAAGATTAACATACACCTGTTTTATCTAACTGGTAATTTTTGTCCAAAACTGACCTTACTCTGTCTTATTAAACAACCAATATCCTAGTATTGGACCATGCTGATACGAGAAGTATCATAAGAAATAGGGATAGTTTTATCATTAAACCCTTATCCTAACTATTTTTTACTTTTGGACCACCTATGAGATGGGTGGACCTTTTGTAAAATGAAGATGGGGCTTCAAAACAGAGCCACATCCTTTCAATCTCCCACTTACGATTGATAGCCGGTTTATAGTAATATATAATAATGGACTGCTGTGTTTCATAAACATATCACTAATACCGTTACTATTTAAAAAAGAGATATGTCTCCGGTTTCTCCTTACATAGGGGGGACGGTTTTAGACCATAATGAATAAATATCAGTACCCTATCCATCGTTTGATATTTGTCAAAAATGCGGCTCAAAGACCGGAACCTGAAGCTGGTAACTTCCGGTGGCATGCGTTTCACCATGCGTGCCATCAACCGGAAGTGACGTATCGCAACTCTGCATGCGTCTCACCAGCCGGAAATGCCTGGCTTTTTCAGCGTCCGGAAGTAACAGTAAGACCGGTGCTTATAAGCTGAGCACTGGCAACAAGTAAACCGGCCACATCTGCTCTCCTATGATGAGTATCTAAATATGACAGTGGGATTGCCCTGCGCAGTAAGTAAATTGAATGAGAACCTGTACTTATTTATTTATTTATTTATTTATTTATTTTGTCAGGATCTGTATCGATTTTTCTCTTTTCTGTTCACCCCTCTACAGGCTACCTACTTACTGACAGGACCTAGTATCTCTATACCCCCACTGATCAACAATAGGAGCTAAGTATCAGATATTCATATCCGTTACATCATTATATATATTAAATTCTTTTCCCTACAAAATAGGGTTGTCTATCACCCCCTGATGATCTGCCGGGCGCAGATGAAACGCGTCGGGGTTCGTTTCACTATTATTATTTTTTGCAACCTGCTATCATCTATATAGGTAGGGCTTTATTAGGTTAACTACAGTCATAGGCACGGGGACAGGGTATCTCTACCATATGGGGATATCCCTGGGCTGAGGGCCTAGTCTGTCAGGGACATCTAGGGAGAGTGAATTCCTCCCGTCTGATACCCCACAATCCCTGTCTTTGGATTTATTACCTAGTTGACTGTAGATTTTCCCTCTTTATCAGGTTATTTTTTAATCGTGTTGTGGCATCCAAATCTAAGTAGGAGTTTGTGTAAAAAAGACTCAAAACCGAATAGTATTGAGTCTCGATCACTATATGAGCAGCATTCTGCTCCATTTACCCAATAAGGTACAATAAAGGTATTGTTTTTAAGAGCACGTTATAACTTTCTAGATAAGATAAATATCTGTACCTGCGGGGTACCCTCCGCTGTGCTGCAACCCTGCCTGTTTTTTTTTAAATAGCGCTCCTGTGCCCCGTTATGGTCCCCCGCAAATTTCGCGCTCAGTATGCTAATACTGAGCATCGGAACAATGGGGAGGAGATGCAGTCTTTGTCTGTTGGCGTCTTCTTCTCCCTGGCTGTGACGCTCTACAGAGCACCTGAGCACAATGGAAGTCAATGGGAGAACCAGAGAATTACACCAGGCACCCCCTGCTCCGAAGAAGGGAGGTTGTCTGGTTCACAGGAAAAGGTCAGAAATTAATGGAAACACCACCAAAATGGTTCGGGAACAGCATGAGGAGGATGTCTGGATGCATCTTGGACTCCCAGGTCTCTGCTGGGAACGATGTTGTCCGATTAGTACGCAACTTTTACAGACTGACAATAATACGCACAAAACCGAAGATAAAAACGATTTTAGAGGAAAAATTGTAAGGAAACATTCTTTCCTGTATATTTACTTGTATACAAAGTGCAGGTGCTGGCAAAAATTACAAGGAAGAGGCACTCCGATACAACCTGTATATCACATAAAGGAGGGCCTCATTCACATTGTGGTACAATTGTTCAGGTAGTGGGATTCCTACACTCATAAAGCCTATGCACTAGGGGCTGCAGGAATCGGCACTCCAATACACCCTTTATTACACATAAAGGAGGGCATCATACACACCCTTGATAAATTATGATTGATGGCCTGCTGGTGACCCTCAAAAACATTAGGAGCAAGGACCTGCTGGTGACCCTCTAAAACATTAGGGGCAAGGGCCTGCTGCTGATCTGACCATCTAAAACATTAGGGGTGAGGGTCTGCTGCTGAGCTGACCCTCTAAAACATTAGGGGCGGGGGCCTACTGCGGAGCTGACCATCTAAAACATTAGGGGTGAGGGTCTGCTGCTGAGATGACCCTCTAAAATGTTAGGGGCGAGGGCCTGCTGCTGATCTGACCATCTAAAACATTAGGGGTGAGTGTCTGCTGCTGAGCTGAACATCTAAAACATTAGGGGTGAGGGTCTGCAGCTGAGCTGACCCTCTAAAACATTAGGGGCGGGGGCCTACTGCTGAGCTGACCATCTAAAACATTAGGGGTGAGGGTCTGCTGCTGGTGACCCTCTAAAACATTAGGGGCAAGGGCCTGCTGCTGATCTGACCATCTAAAACATTAGGGGTGAGTGTCTGCTGCTGAGCTGAACATCTAAAACATTAGGAGCGAGTGCCTGCTGCTGATCTGACCATCTAAAACATTAGGAGCGAGGTCAGCCTAATAAGCATGTTGATGTGATGGAGGAGGAAGATGAGAAAAGGAAGATTGAACCATATACCCTTTTTTTTGTGGTGGAAGGAGTGCATGGGAATACAGTGTATTCAATACACCATAAAAGCCACATTTAAAGTGCCTTTATGTTCAGCCACTTTCCACTGGTGAAGTAGCGAAGTCAGGGGCAATCCAGGCCTTGTTCATTTTGATAAGAGTCAACCTGTCAGCATTTTTAGTTGCCAGGCGGATGTGCTTATCAGTTTTCAAGACTAAATCCTGCCTAAAGATATATATATATTCCTGTCCCTACAATATCTGTCCCTTTTGCTGCAGCTCTCCCTGACTAAGACTGAGCCGAACCACGCGTTTCGGCCAGCCAATCACTGTAATGCCAGTAACCAACATGGCTACGGCATTACAGCGAGTGCCAGCATTCCGCTGCAAACATGCGGGGAGGAGACTCGAGCCGAACACCGCAATATGCCGAGTCAAAATGGTGGTTCGGCCGAGCATGCTCGCCCAACACTAGTCCTCTTTAAAGTAATGAAAATTTAGAAAAAGCTCTACTATTTTTAAAATTCCTCTATAATCACCAGTATTCTGCATATCATCCTCTGAGCATCCCTCTGTGTGCAAAAAACTTTATTCTGTATTAAAAAGTAACTTGATTTTTGCAACAAAAAAAACAAAAAAAAAAACATAGAATGATAGTTACCATATAGCTCATTATGTCATGTAGAACAAGCAGAGTGTACTGTTCTTACTGCTGAGGTAATAAGGATGTTGACATGTCTATGATTTACGCTCTCCTGTCAGCTCTGCCTGCAGGGAGGGCGTATATGAGACTGCTATTCACTGAAATATAATGAACTCCTTGTGCGTTATTCAGGCAGGTCTAAACAGAAATGGATTCTTTTTTTTTTGGCCATGAGAGAAGTAAATGGGTCTTGTTTCAGAGATCTAGAAGCTGAGTCCCCGGCCTGAGGGACAGCACTCCAGGAGCCCCCTTTGTTGTGAAAGTGATGTCATGAAACCTAGTGCTTTCCATCTAAGATCACATGATGCATTTACCATGATGGAAAGGAAGTTTGTTTACATGGGGTAACATCATATGACTTCAAAAGCCACCTATTGTCCACAAGGTCCAGAGCGTCAACCCAAAATGCCATATATTTAATTGTAAAAGTTTATTAATTGTTCATAATTACTAATGTTATTGTTCAGAGATTTAAGATACTTGTCTTTGTTAGCTTCTGGTTTATAGGTTATGCTCCTCAGTGTAAACATAATCAGATCCCAGACAATCCTTTTTTAGATGACTAAGCCAAGATGTTCCCTTACAAAATGCACTCGATGCGATGTTGCTGATGGTGTTCAAAACTTTTAAAATAAAAAAAAAATCAATATGGTCGAGTTGCCAGAGGGCAGAATCTCATTTATAGGCAGGGCAATGTTCCAAATCCCCCCTATTCAAAATTACCTTGAATGCACAATGTGTACCTTAAGTGTTCTAGCCAAATAGACCTCAATGGAAGCACAGTTGGAACCAAGTTAACATCTGGCAAATTCCATGTATTAATCTCATTAATGATTAGTCCCACAGCTTCTGAAATTCTTCTCCAGTACCTCGCTGATAATGTTAGGCAGATAAAGTCTCCTTTTAAAAATCTTAATTAGCAGACACCACGTCCTCAATCACCGGAGTAGAAGAAGGGTGGTTGAAGAGCTCCAAGCAGCAATGCTTCATCTGGGATACTTGTAAGGTCCCTCTTCAATTTGTCTTCCCCCTTAGGGTGAATGTTAATGAGTTTTCTGGTAGGAGGAGTATAAAGATGTTAAAGACATTTCTGAAAATTGAAATCTCTGTGGGGACCTGTGATTTATGGGCTTTTAAAGCTATTGTTGTGTGCTAGGTCTCTCTTAGGCCTCATGCACATGAACGTATTTTCTTTCCGTGTCCATTCCGTTTTTTTTGCGTATACGGAACCATTCATTTCAATGGGTCCGCGAAAAAAACAGAAGTTACTTAGTGTGTATTTCGTTTCTGTATGTCTATATTTCCTTTACGCAAAAAAATAGAACATGTCCTAATATTGTCTGCATTACAGACAAGTATAGTACTGTTCTATTAGGGGCCAGCTGTTCCGTTCCACAAAATACGTAATGTACACAGGCGTCATCCGTATTTTTTGAAGATCAGTTTTTTTGTGGACCGCAAAATACATACGGTTGTGTGCATGAGGTCTTAATTGCGTGTATCGCACACTGTACCTAAATTACACTTCTGCTATTCAGAGGGTCATTAACAAATTGTACCCTCTGGCCAAAGAAAATTTTCATAATATCTTTTTTTCCTGAACATTGTTTTTGTGATCAAATTTTTTTTTTTTATATTATGTGTTTATTAATATTTTAATTTTAAGCAAAGGAAAGCTTCTTTGGCTGGTGTTCAAGAAGTGAGCTTGGACTACCCAGTAGGTACTATTTATATATGTCGTGTATGAAACAACTAGATTAAGAAACTATGATTTAATATGCAAAATAAAACCTTCCCTGGGTTGTTATAGCTGTTGTCAAGGTCATGTCTATAATATTAGGGCACACCTCTCTTGCTGTACAGGGTCTTGAAAATGGTCAATTCTGTATTTCATGAATCCATCCATTTAACTTAGAAGGGTTGTCTCAGTTCAGCAAATGGCACTTATCATACAGAGAAAGTTAATACAAGGCACTTACAAATGTATTGTGAATGTCCATATTGCCTCTTTTCCTGTCTTGATTCATTTCTACATCGCATTATACACTGCTCATTTCCAGGATTATGGCCACCGCTGGACACTATAGGGAAAAGCTCCAGCCTCTCTGGTGGCCAGGACTGTGGGAGCACGTATGAGCAGCAGCTTCCATGCCGGCCACCTCATCTCTGCACTGCACTGGTGGCCATAACCCCTGAAAATGAGCAGTGTATAAGGCTATGGAAAAATGAATCAAGCCAGCAAAAGAGGCAATTTGTACAACCATAATACATTAGTAAGTGCCTTGTATTACCTTTGTCTAAATTACAAATGCCATGTGCTGAAATGAGACAACCTCTTTAAAAGAACGTACTATCAGAAAATGACCTATTGTTTAAATGAAATTCTTGTGTTAAACATATTTATGGTGATATTATGTTTAATTTTCCATTTCAACTACCTATATATTAGAAAAATAATCCTGCAATTTTCACACTGCCAACTAAGTTTAATAATAGATACCATTTCTTTGGTCTATATTGATTACTTTTCTGCAGTCGCCTCATTATTACAGGCAGGATTAGAATGACAGCTATCACCTATCTATAGATAACACAGGATCTACCATTCATAATAGGTGATTGCCAAAGCTGTATGTCACTATCTGGTTTCAACTGGCAGACAAATTATTAGATAGCACATTCCATTTAAAGCTATCAGGCCAGACACACCCTAGCGAGTTGAATGCAAGGAACTTGCAGTGTGTGTCAGTGAGAGGTTCCGTTCTGGCCTTGTTCCTCTGACAGGATTGCCAGCATTATACTTATTTATAATGCTGTGTAACTCGTAGAGTCCTGAAATCTACTGAATTACACTGACTTAATGCTGTCAGTGCAATACAATAGATTCCAGGACTCTAAAGACTCATGCACACATACATTTTTTTTCAATGTCCATTCCGTTTTTTTTTTTTTGTGCTGGCCCATATGCGGAACCATTCACTTTAATGGGGCTGCAAAGAAAAACGGAAATGACTCTGTGTGCATTCCGTGTCTGTATGTCCGCATAGCCGTTCCACAAAAAAAATAGAACATGTCCTATTATTGTCCGCATTTCAGACAAGGATAGGACTGTTTTATTAGGTGGGTGGCCTTTCTGCTTCTCAAAATGCAGGGATTCATGTTTTGTGGGTCGTGTCATGTCCGACAGTTATGTGGTCATGTGCAACGGTCATGTGCATGAGCCCTAAGGGTTACATAACATTATAAATCCGTATAAATTAGTCATACAAAGGGAGATAAGGAGGGGACCTCTCACAGACACAAGCAGTGAGTTCCCCGCATTCAACTCACTCATGTGTGTCTAGTCTTACACCCCACTAAAAATGTGAACATCCTGTGCCCTTTAAAGTAACAGTGTTCTTCCATGTGTTATAGTTGCTAAGGCTGTAGGTTTGGTGAACAACTGCAAACTCTGCATCACTATATTTATGTCCCTGAGCAGATGTGAGTGCCTTTGGAGCTTCTGGGAATACATATTGGATGGAGGGGGCAATAGAAGATGTCCCTAAAGATATTAGATCTAGCATAAAGGATTTTTTCCATCATAGTAAGTGATGACATATTGCTAGAATATGCCATCATTTACTTATCAATGGGACATTCTTCCAGTGGTTTGCTAGACTTGCCACTGTGCAGGAGTATCACTTACGTCCCTACATTCTTCAGATCTGTGGGGGTTCCAGAAGGTGATGCTCAACTGATCACAATGATATGACATCTTCTATTGATAATGGGTATACCCCTTTAATAGTGGAAGATTTTTCTTTTTTCACTACTATTTAGTTGCAAAACCATCCATTACATGGCCCATGAACAGTGACTATTATCCTCCCCTATGTAAATTAAAGATTTTTATAAGTGTTGATCGAGCATGCTCGGCCGAATACCAGTTCGGCTCGAGCATCTCGATGCTCGGCACATGGCAGTATTCGGCCAAATACCGCATGTGCTCGAGCGCAATGCTCGAGTCTCCTCCCTGCACGTTTGTTGGCTGCTACGCAGCCAATAAACGTGAAGGTAAGTACTGCCGTTCATTGTAATGCCATAGCCATGTTGGTTACTGGCATTACAGTGATTGGCTGGTCGGAACGCTTCATCGTGTGCTATATAGCACCCAATGACACGTGTTCGGCTTAGTCAGGGAGAGCTGTGCTGAGGAAGGGAAAGATAGGGTAGGGAGTGAATTTTTTATTTATTTAAGTAGAAAAACTTAAGGACTATTGTTGTGTGTTGCAGCAGCAATATATATTTTTAGCACAACCTGCGCTAAATTGCTTAAACTTTACAGACCCAAAAGTCCTTTTAAGGACTATTGTTGTGTGTTTCAGCAGCAATATATATTTTTAGCACAGCCTGCACTAAATTGCTAAAACTTTACAGACCCAAAAGTCCTTTTAATGACTATTGTGTGTGGCAGCAATGTCTATTTTTAGCGCATCCTGTGCTGAATAGCGTGCAATAGTTAGGCCGCTGCAGAAAGCAACATTATCTCCGTTACATCTCCCGTGTAACGTGTGCGCATCCCAAAAATATCTGTGGCATCCAGTGTACTTTTTCCGTAGACGGTGTCCGCTGCGGACAGTGACATTAGCTGCGCTACATTTTCTGTGTAAGGTGTGCACATCCAAATAATATCAGTGACATCCAGTGTACTTTTTCCATACACGGTGTCCGCTGCGGACAGTGACATTACCTGGGGTACATCTCCTGTGTAACGTTTCCACATCCAAAATACCTGTGACATTCCCTGTAATTTTATATTAGCTGCTGCTGACATCAGCGACATTATCTGCGGTATTTCTCCTGTGTAACGTTTCCACATCTAAAATACCTGTGACATTCCCTGTAATTTTATATTAGCCGCTGCTGACATCAGCGACATTATCTGCAGTATTTCTCCTGTGTAACGTGTGCGCATCCCAAAAATATCTGTGACATCCAGTGTACTTTTTCCGTAGACAGTGTCCGCTGCGGACAGTGACATTAGCTGCGCTACATCTCCTGTGTAACGTGTGCACATCCAAAAAATATCAGTGACATCCAATGTACATTTTCCGTAGATGGTGTCCGCTGTGGACAGTGACATTACCCGGGGTATACCTCCTGTGTAACGTTTCCACATCCCAAATACCTGTGACATTCCCTATATTTTTATATTAGCCTCTGCTGACATCAGCGACATTATCTGCGGTATTTCTCCTGTGTAACGTTTCCACATCCCAAATACCTGTGACATTCCCTGTAATTTTTTATTAGCCGCTGTTGACATCAGCAACATTATCTGCGGTATATCTCCTGTGTGATGTTTCTACATCCCAAATACCTTTTTTTATTTTTTTGTGCATACACTTACAAATCCTACGCTACTGTACGTGTGACATACCTTCAAGTATATATAACATTTAATATGAAGAAGGCGAGCAGTAAGGGACAGGGAAGTGGCCGTAATGATGATGGTGCACATAGAGGCCGTGGCCCTGGGCGTGTTGAAACTGTGCCTGCTGCCAGAGCACAAGAAAAACAATCATCCACGATACCTAGCTTCATGTACCAGTTTGCAGGGCGGCGCAGGACAACGCTCTCAAAGTCAGACCAGTGCGACCAGGTGGTCAGTTGGATTGCAGCAGATAATGCTTCCAGTCGGTTAAGCACCACCCTGTCTTCCACCAAGTCCAGTCTCAGTAGCCAAGAGTCTGGTCAACACAATCCTCACCCTGATCCTCCTTCCTCCCACCATGGAGAGTCTTGCCAAACAAGTGATCCCACACTCTGGATATTCTGAGGAGCTCTTTTCAGTGCCATTCCTTCATTTGGGCCTCTCGACAAGCCCGCTTGAAGAGGGACATGAGATCTTGTGCCCTGATTCCCAAACTCTTGAGCATCCACAGTCACAAGAAGATGACGGTGGGGAATGGCAATTAGTGTTTCACGAGGTGATGATGATGATGAGACACAGTTGCCAATAAGTCAACTGGCAATTAGTGTCTCAAGAGGTTGATGATGAGATGAGACACAGTTGTCAATAACTGAGGTTGTTTAGGTCAACAAGTCAGGAGGATGAGCAGAGTGAGGAAGTGGAAGAGGAGGTGGTGGACGATGAAGTCACTGACCCAACCTGGGAAGGTGGCAAGCCGAGCAAGGACAGCAGTACAGAGGGGGAGGGATCCGCAGCACCGCAACAGGCTGGAAGAGGCAGTGGGGTGGCAAAAGGAGAAGGCGCGCCACACAAACAGGCCCACAACTGTTCCTGGAGCACACCCTTGCTGCAATCTCCCTTGCCAAGGGGTAGGTGTTCCGCAGTCTGGTGCTTTTTTGAGGGAAACAGTGCGGACAGACAAAAGAAGTGTAATTGGCAACCTGTGCCATACAAAAATGAGGCAGTGAGGCGTGAATACACTAACAACCTCACCACCACACCAGCATTGATCAGCCACATGGCATCAAAGCACCCGTAGTAGGCTGGGCCTGAACCAGCCTGGGTTCAACAATCTGTTGTCTGCCGGGTCACACCACTGCCTCCTCTTCACCTGTGTTACGTGCTGGCCAATCCCCTTACGAAGGCACAGGACCTGGATGTCTCCCGCCATGCACCATGGAAACCTTCCGTAAGCTACCATCAAGCAACCATATCCACTGCCGTGTTCCAGCACAGCATACAAATTCCTTAACCCCAGGCATTTGAACGCAAAGTGCAAATACCCAGCCACCCACCCACAGGCCATAGCACTAAATGCGCAACTTTTCGAATCAAATTACTGGCCACGGAAATGTTGTCATTTAGGCTTGTGGACACTGAGGCCTTCCGTAGCCTGATGTCGGCGGCGGTGCCTGCCTTACACCAGCATGTGTCCCGTAACATCACCCGTGCCCTGACCAAGTTACTGGGAAAGTCTACTTAACCACTGTCACATGGACAAATGCTTTCGGCCAGGGATGGTATATTGGGTGACCGTTGTGGAGGTCAGGAGTCGTACCCCGGGATGGCACAGGCACTACTGATGCCAAGGATTGCGGGCCCTAATTCCTTCAGGGTTTCCGCCACCACCTATGTTAGTGGCTCCAACCCCCACTTCTCCTACTCCACCCCCACTTCCACCTCAGAAATATCATCTTGCAGCACCAGTCAGCCATCAGTTGGTAGCTGGAAGCAGTGTAGCACTGCAGTGGGGAAGCGTTAACGGCTGTGCTTAAGCTGATCTGCTTAGCTGACAAACATCAGAACGCCGCAGAGCTGTGGCAGGGGATAAGAGACCAGACTGAGCTGTGGCTCTCGCCACTCAATCTAGAACCAGGTATGGTTGTGTCCAATAATGGCCGTAACTTGGTGGTGCCTTTGGAGCTCGGCAAGCTCACACACATCCCATGCCTAGCCCACGTCTTCAACTTAGTGGTTCAGCGGTTTCTCAAAACATAGCCCAATTTGCCTGAGCTACAGGTGAAAGTGTTCCACGTGTGTGCCCATTTCCGCAAGTCATCGACAGCTTCCACTAGTCTGTCAATGCTGCAGCAGCGCTTACAATTGCCAGCTCACCGACTGTTGTGCGACACGAGCACACGCTGAACTCGACGTTCCACATGTTGGCTAGGCTTTGTGAGCCCAAGAGGGCAGTAGTGGAATACCAGCTGCAACATGGTCGTCGCCCTATCCAGTCAGCTTCCGCTATTCACAAGCGAGGAGTGGGCATGGATGTCTGACCTCTGTGAGGTTTTAAGAAACTTTGAGGATTCAACACAAATGGTGAGCGGCGATAACGCTATTATCAGCTTCACCATCCCACTTCTGTGTCTACTCAAACGCTCGCTGCTCACAATTAAGGCCGACGCTTTGCATGTGGAAGAGGTGGAAATGGTGGAAGACATTTCCCAGGGTGATAGCCAGACCACCCTCAGTTCGTCTTCTCAGTGCAAATTGGATGATGATCAGGAGGAGGAGCAGAAGACGGTTGCCTCCGCTACAGAGGGTAGTACCCATGGAAGTTTAATTCCATCTGTTCAGCAGGGAGGGGCAGAAGAGGAGAAAAGAGTATGAAGAGATTGAGAGTCATCCTGGTGATGACAGTGAAGTCTTGCCTGTTGGGACTCTGGCACGCATGGCTAACTTTATGTTAGGCTGCCTTTCCAGTAACCCACGCGTTTTACGAATTACTGGTTGTTCACCCTTCTCGACCCCTGCTACAAAGATAACTTCTCATCTCTCATTCCTGTGGTGGAGAGGATGAGCAAAACGGTGCAATACCAGAAGGTCCTTGTGGAAAAATTGCTCAAAAAAATTTCCAGCTGACAATGCTGGCAGCAGAGTACGTAATTCCATGGGCAACCTAGGAGGGTAGACAAGGGGAACACACAGCAGTTACAACAGAGGCAGGGCAACACTCTTCAAAGCCTGGGACAGTTTCATGACACCCCGTCAGCACCCTCACCCTGATGCACGGCCTAGTGTCACAATGAGGGAAAAATTTGGGAAGATGGTGAAGGAGTACGTAGCATCGTCCTCAATGATCCCTCTGTGCCTTACATCTACTGGGTGTCAATGCTGGACACGTGGCACGAACTGGCTCTTTACGCCTTGTAGGTGCTGGCCTGCCCTGCCGCCAGCATCTTGTCAGAGCGGGTATTTAGTGCTGCTGGGGGCATAATAACTGGTAAGAGCATCCGCCTGGCAACTGAAAATGCTGACAGGTTGACTCTTATAAAAATGAAAAAGGCCTGGATTGCCCCTGACTTCTCGACTCCACCAGAGGAAAGCGGCTGAATATAAAGGCACTTTAAATGTTTTTTTTATAATGTACTGTATTCCCATGCACCCCTTCCACCACAAAAAAGGGTATATGGTTAAATCTTCCTTTTCTCGTCCTTCTCCTCCACCTCTTCCATCATATCAACATGCTTATTAGTCTGCCCTCGCTCCTAATGTTGTAGAGGGTCAGCTCACCAGCAGGCCCTGGCGTATAATGTTTTAGAGGATCAGCTCACTAGCAGGCCCTCACCTACAATCTTTTAGAGGGTCAGCTCACCAGCAGGCCCTCGCATATAATGTTTTAGAGGGTCAACTTACCAGCAGGCCCTCACCTACAATCTTTTAGAGGGCCAGCTCACCAGCAGGCCCTCGCATATAATGTTTTAGAGGGTCAGCCTACCAGCAGGCCCTCACCTACAATCTTTTAGAGGGTCAGCACACCTGAAGGCCCTCGCATATAATGTTTTAGACGGTCAGCTCACCAGCAGGCCCTCAACTACAATCTTTTAGAGGGTCAGCTCACCTGCAGGCCCTCGCATATAATGTTTTAGAGTGTCAGCTCACCAGAAGGCCCTCACCTACAATCTGTTAGAGGGTCAGCTCACCTGCAGGCCCTCACATATAATGTTTTAGAAGGTCAGCTCACCACAGGCCCTCACCTACAATCTTTTAGAGGGTCAGCTCACCAACAGGCCTTTGCATATAATGTTTTTGAGGGTCAGCTCAACAGCAGGCTCTCAACCATAATGTTTTACAGGGTCAGCTCACCAGCAGGCCCTCGCCCATAATTTTTTCAATGGTCAGCTCAGCAGCAGGCACTCGCCATAATTTTCTCGATGCTCAGATCAACATGAGGCACTCGCCCCTAATGTTTTAGAGAGTCAGCTCTGCAGCAGGGACTCACCCCTAATGTTTTAGATGGTCAGCTTAGCAACAGGCCTTCGCCCGTAATGTTTTATAAGGGTCACCAGCAGGCCCTTGCTCCTAATGTTTTTGAGGGTCACCAGCAGGCCATCAATCCTAATTTTTCAAGGGTGTATGATGCCATCCTTTATTCGTAATAAAGGGTGTATTGGAGTCCCGTTTCCTTGTAATTTTTGTAAGCCCTTTCACTTAGTGCATAGGCTTTATGAGTGTAGAAGTCCCACTATCTGAACAATTGTATCACAATGTGAATGAGGCCCTCCATTATGTGATATACAGGTTGTATCGGAGTGCCTCTTCCTTGTAATTTTTGGCAGCACTTGCACTTTATATACAAGTAAATATACAGGAAAGAATGTTTCCTAACAATTTTTCCTCTAAAATCGATTTTATCTTCGGTTTTGTGCGTATTAGTGTCAGTCTGTAAAAGTGGCGTAGTACTCGGACAACATCGTTCCCAGCAGTGACCTGGGAGTCTAAGATGCATCCAGACATCCTCCCCATGTAGTTCCCGAACCATTTCGGTGGTGTTTCCTCTTTAGAGCAGGGGGTGCCTGGTTTAATGCTTGGGTTCTCCCATTGACTTCCATTGTGCTCAGTGCCCCCATGTACCAGCCACAGTGCCCCCATATGTCAGCCACAGTGTCCCCATGTGCCAGCCATAGTGCCCACAAGTGCACCCATGTGCCATCCACAGTGCCCACAAGGGCACCCATGTGCCATCCACAGTGCCCACAAAGGCACCCATGTTCCATCCAAAGTGTCCCCCATGTGCCATGCACAGCTCCCCCAATGACATCCACAGCATAGCAATCAGCCTTGCATTGCGCTGTACATTCACTTAGAAGCCTGTACCCTCAGAAGACGGACGGCGGTCCCGTGCATGCATAGTAGTGTGCAAGCGACAGGACCAAAGAAGGCTGGCAGGAGACGGTGACATCAGTGATGACGTTCCGTCTCCTGCCTCAGGCAGGAAAAGAAAAGGACGGCGCTGGACCAGAAGACTTCAAAAACCTTCAGGAGCGGTCACGTGACCGTGAAGAGTATCATAGGAAGGGCTGCGCTGTGCAGGGTAAGTATTGGTGTAATAACCTTCCCTCCACAGGTATGAAGATGGACAATTTTCAAGTAGAGGCCGAGGAACCCCTTTAAGACTGAGTCACCAACACTAGTGGGGTTGCATAGAGGCAATATTGGGCTCTATTCTCTAAAATATCTCTCTAAATGATCATATAGAGAAATTACACAGTAAAATTGTCACGTACGGGAGGAGTGTGTGCCACCCTCATGTCTGTCCCTGCCTACTTGCACGGTCCGCCCTAGGTGACGGTGTACAACTTCATGACGGTCCCTAATCTGAGTACGTGCAGGGCCTTAAAGGAAAGAATACAATAAAGGAGAAAACAACAAACAAAGTGACAGGCAGGCACTGAGGGGTTAATCAAATATCAAAGTCAATACGAGCTGAGGTCAGGAGCCAGGAGGAACAACAATACAAAAGGGAAAAGCAAGATCAAGTCAAACTCACGCTGGGTCAAACCCAAGAGGTAACGTCAAATGCAGGAGGTAGCAAGAGTGAGGTCATAATACGGAGCCGAGGTCAAAACACAACAAACACTAACAGACGATATGCTGGTGAATGAAATAAGACCAATCACAAGCAACCTGTGGCCAGCAGGCTGCCTGTTAAATAGCCCTGGCTGGTGAGTCACATGACGTGGCCAGCGTCACGTGACTCACAGTACACAGCCCAACACAGCTGAGCACTGATCATCATTATCGGCGCTCAGCTCCTCTGCTGCTCGCCTGCTGCCATGGAGACGAGGATGCAGGCTGCATTCTTGATCTTCTCCTTGCGCAGGGCGCCGGTGGCGCTGCGAAGGAAGCACGCGTCCCCGGCCCCTCGTTACAAAAAAATATTATTTTTCTCAGACGATACTAAACTGAGTAAAACAGTTAGCACAAAAGAGGACAGTAACCAACGATGGATCTGAATAGAATGGAAACTTGGGCCCGTGGCAAATGAGGTTTAACACTCATAGGAAGGGAAAATACTTGTCACTAATACATACAAAATGGTAAAACACTTGGTAACATTGATATGGAAAAGGATTAGCAAGGCTAATACGACCATGGGTGCATCAAAGGAACGTAGATGCACATGACTAGAACATAGTTCTGCCATATTACAAATCACTAGGACCGCACATGGAGCATTGTATACAATTGTGGGCACTTGTGCACAAGAAAGACATAGCAGAGCTTGAGTGCCTTAAAAAGAGGGCAATTAAAGAAATAAATAAAAGATAATGAAAATTTGGCTTATAACTTTTTTTCAGAGGAGGTTGGGATGGTGAAGTCACCAAAAGAAGGGCCAGGTTGCCATACTGCAGAGTAATAATATTTCAGGTTATAGTTATTAGAATTATGGAGAAGGATCATTGATCCAGGTAGGTATTCTGGATCATAGATGGGAAAATTTACCCCTGTTCAAAACCATTACTGGGATATTTTTCACTATTAGGGTACTCATCACTAAAATGGTGTAAAGTACATGGAAAAAATATTTCAAACAACGAGAATGATTTTCCATGTGAAATGTTTTTTATGTTTCTAGCTGAACATGTGCCTAGTCATCCCATCATTGCCTACTGATTAAATGCTATAATTTGAGCATTTATCAACTAATAATTTATTTTTTATAATTGAGAAAAAGATGACAGCATGTCCTAGTTTTGCCACCAAAATAGCAGTTATAAATGATTATTTCAGTATCATAGACATGAAAATCATTGATTGTCGTATCTACTGAAGGTGGACTGGCCCACCAGACAAAACTCCTTTAAGAACTCAGGCTCTAACACTACACTATTTGGAGCAAATCACTTTGCACTTGGATCTATTTCTTATGGGTTGATTTAAAAATGATACTATTGATAATATGCCCTGTGTTTGCAAAGATAACAGCAAAGTGTATAATGCAGTGCTTCTCAATTATTTTCTGTCATGCCCCCCCTAGGAAGAAGAAAACATTTCGCGCCCCCCGCGCGACTGTAAATAGTATCATTTGTCTATAAAATTGTTATAATTAATAAGTACACCTCTGCATAACACTGTATCCTTATTAACGTATAAGAATAAAAAAAAAAGAAATGTGGATTAATTTACAACAAAAATATTTTTAACCAAAAGGTGTGCTTTTGGTGGGTTTGGAACTAATGGTGGTCTGTGGGTGGCACTATTACTGGGGATCTGTGGATGACAGACACTGTTATGGGGGGATCTGTGGATGACAGACACTGTTATGGGGGGATCTGTGGATGACAGACACTGTTATGGGGGGATCTGTGGATGACAGACACTGTTATGGGGGGATCTGTGGATGACAGACACTGTTATGGGGGGATCTGTGGATGACGGACACTGTTATGGGGGATCTGTGGATGACGGACACAGTTATGGGGGGGATCTGTGGATGACGGACACTGTTATGGGGGGATCTGTGGATGACGGACACTGTTATGGGGGATCTGTGGATGACGGACATTGTTATGGGGGGGGATCTGTGGATGACGGACACTGTTATGGGGGCATCTGTGGATGACGGACACTGTTATGGGGGCATCTGTGGATGACGGACACTGTTATGGGGGCATCTGTGGATGACGGACACTGTTATGGGGGATCTGTGGATGACGGACACTGTTATGGGGGGATCTGTGGATGACGGACACTGTTGGGGGGGATCTGATGACGGAACTGTATGGGGGATCTGTGGATGACGGACACTGTTATGGGGGGATCTGTGGATGACGGACACTGTTATGGGGGGATCTGTGGATGACGGACACTGTTATGGGGGGATCTGTGGATGACGGACACTGTTATGGGGGGATCTGTGGATGACGGACACTGTTATGGGGGCATCTGTGGATGACGGACACTGTTATGGGGGGATCTGTGGATGACGGACACTGTTATGGGGGGATCTGTGGATGACGGACACTGTTATGGGGGGATCTGTGGAGCGGCGGGGCGGGGCTATAGTACACTGACTGCACCGCCCCGCCGCTATTCCCGGCCCCCAGCTCCTCCTCCCAGTCCCTCAGCGCCTGCGCCTGCCTCTGATCAGAGGAAGGGAGATGAGCGCTTCCACAATGGAAGCGCTCATCTCCCTGCCGCTTATTACATTGCGAGCCCCACTTTACGGAGCCTGGCGCCCCCCCTGGGGGGCGCGCCCCACTATTTGAGAAACACTGGTATAATGCAATAAAAGTTAAAATGCGCGTGTACATGTTCTTACCCTCAGAACATGTTGGGCCCAACAAAACCTCAGTCCGACACTGCATTGATAATGGTCTTCCTTTACAAATGAAGCTGAAATATCTGAAGATCTCTCTTTGAGGTTTAATTGTTCAGTAGAGTATTTACACATATAATTGCCAAACCCTTTCCTAACAAAATATCTCATAGATTTAGTCGTGTCTGGATGCAGAGCATCCTGTTCCTTACTGGCAATCCCAGAATCCTTTAGCATTTATTACCGTTCAAGTAAACTTGGCAATTCCTACTTCATCACTGATTATGTTATGTAAGAAGCAATCTGCCTCATTGAATTAATACCAGGCTCCTCACAGCTCATGACATTACAATTCAATGTGCTGGAGACTTCCTGATTCCGGTTTATTAAACCTGCCACCACTGCATGAACAGACAGGCAATTCTTGACATACTGGTTTGAGTACAATACAAAAATGTATCTTGACGTTTAACACAGTGACCCATCCAATTAGATATTTGATTCTGTGTAACTATGAAACGGAAATATCAAACTAATTCTGGGTAATGGCACAAAACTTTTTGTTAATATTCATGTCGTTGGAATTTATTCTATTTTCTTAAAGAATCATAATTATCATATAGTTAAAGTAAGTTGTTGCCCACTGAACAAAAATATAAACGCAAAACTTTCGGTTTTGCTCCCATTTTGCATGAGCTGAACTCAAAGATCTGAAACATTTTCTACATACACAAAATACCCATTACTCTCAAATATTGTTCACAAATCTGTCTAAATCTGTGTTAGTGAGCACTTCTCCTTTCCCGGGATAATCCATCCCACCTCACAGGTGGCATATCAAGGTGCTGATTAGACAGCATGAATATTGCACAGGAGTGCCTTAGGCTCCTTTCACACTAGCGTTCGGCTGTCCGCTCGTGAGCTCCGTTTGAAGGGGCTCACGAGCGGACCCGAACGCAGCCGTCCAGCCCTGATGCAGTCTGAATGGAGCGGATCCGCTCAGACTGCATCAGTCTGGCGGCGTTCAGCCTCCGCTCCGCTCGCCTCCGCACGGACAGGCGGACAGCTGAACGCTGCTTGCAGCGTTCGGGTGTCCGCCTGGCCGTGCGGAGGCGTGCGGATCCGTGCGGATCCGTCCAGACTTACAATGTAAGTCAATGGGGACGGATCCGTTTGAAGATGCCACAATGTGGCTCAATCTTCAAGCGGATCCGTCCCCCATTGACTTTACATTGAAAGTCTGGACGGATCCGTACGAGGCTATTTTCACACTTAGCTGTTATATGCTAAAAATAATGCAGACGGATCCGTTCTGAACGGAGCCTCCGTCTGCATTATTATGAGCGGATCCGTTCAGAACGGATCCGCCCGAACGCTAGTGTGAAAGTAGCCTTAGACTGCCCACAATAAAAGAACACTCTGAAATGTGCAGTTTGATCACACAACACAATGCCACAGATGTCGCGACATTTGAGGGAGCGTGCAATTGGCATGCTGACTGCAGGAATGTCTACCAGAGCTATTGCCCCTGCAATGAATGCTCATTTCTCTACCATAAGCCGTCTACAAAGGCATTTCAGAGAATTTGGCAGTATATCCAACCGACCTCACAACCGCAGACCACGTGTAACCACACCAGCCCAGGACCTCCACATCCAGCATGTTCACCTCCATGATTGTCTGAGACCAGCCACCCGGACAGCTGCAGCCACAATCGGTTTGCATAACCAAAGAATTTCTGCACAAACTCTGAAACAGTCTCAGGAAAGCTCATCTGCATGCTCGTCGTCCTCATCGGGGTCTGGACCTGACTGCAGTTCGTCGTCGTAACCGACTTGAGTGGGCAAATGCTCACATTGGATGGCGTCTGGCACGTTGGAGAGGCGTTCTGTTCACAGATGAGTCCCGGTTTTCACTGTTCAGGGCAGATGGCAGACAGCGTGTGGCATCGCGTGGGTGAGCGGTTTGCTGATGTCAACATTGTGGATCGAGTGGCCCATGTTGGCGGTGGGGTTATGGTATGGGCAGGCGTATGTTATGGACAACGAACACAGTTGCATTTTATTGATGGCATTTTGAATGCACAGAGATACCGTGACGAGATCCTGAGGCCCATTGTTGTGCCATTCATCCACGACCATCACCTCATGTTGCAGCATGATAATGCACGGCCCCATATTGCAAGGATCTGTACACAATTCTTGGAAGCTGAAAACATCCCAGTTCTTGCATGGCCAGCATACTCACCGGAAATTTCCCCCATTGAGCATGTTTGGGATGCTCTGGATCAGCGTATTTGACAGCGTGTTCCTGCAAATATTCTTCAACTTTGCACAGCTTTTGAAGAGAAGTGGACCAACATTCCACAGGCCACAATCAACAACCTGATCAATTCTATGCGACGGAGATGTGTTGCACTGCGTGAGGCAAATGGTGGCCACACCAGATACTGACTGGTTTTCTGCCCCCCCCCCCCCCTCCCAGTAAGGCAAAACTGTGCACATTCCAGAGTGGTCTTTTATTGTCGCTAGTCTAAATGCACACCTGTGAAATATTCATGCTGTCCAATCAGAACCTTGATATGCCACACCTGTGAGGTGGGATGGATTATCTCGGCAAAGGAGAAGTGCTCACTAACACAGATTTGTGAACAATATTTGAGAGTAATGGGTCTTTTGTGTATGTAGAAAATGTTTCAGATCTTTGAGTTCAGCTCATGCAAAATGGGAGCAAAACCGAAAATGTTGCGTTTATATTTTTGTTCAGTGTATATACAGTATATATATAAGAAGAATTAGAGTCGAATGTGGTGGTAAACATTTATTCTCATAACTTGACTGAATATGAACTCAAGGTATTGAATAAAGGACTTTCCTTTTGTCCACAGGCTAAACCTGATTGGTTTCAGTTGAAACTGGACTTGAACCGCCTCTTCAGGAATCTTAGACTGAGGGTGTGGTTAGACTCCAGTTCCTCTGAGACTCAGATTGCAAATGAGGTTTCTGTGTTAGACACTAGGTTAACATTGAAACTGTTTGGTTTACATCTAAAAAGTGATTTTTTTTCCTATTGTCAATTCACATGCCCTAGAAGGATTTATTGAAGCGGTGAAGAGGGATATAGCAGTATTAAGACAACACACTAGATCTGATGCACTAGCCAAACCAAATATCACTGTACAGGAAAGGCATGCCTTGGAGAGTTTGTCCAGAAACCCCGATCTCACCATTAAACCCGCAGACAAGGGGGAGGGGGGATCTTGGTTATGGACACCTCCCAATATGTAAAGGAGATTTACAGACAACTAGGAGAACCAGGAGTCGATGGACAACTAGGGAAAGATCCAAAGTTTGATATTGCCAGAAAAATTGAGGGGCAACTAAACATAGCGGAGGAAAAAGGCATTATTAATAGACAACTTAAAGAATTTCTGATAGTGAAGTCTCCAGTTACCCCAACGATGTATGTATTACCCAAGATACATAAGAGATTGATAGACCCTCCTGGACAGCCCATAATATCAGGCAGAAACTCTATTTTTTCCAACATTAACATCTTTTTGGATAAAATATTGAGAGTATGTGCCACGGGTGCCAAATCCTACATCAGGGATACTGGAGACTTCATTAATAAATTAAGGGAGGTACAAATCCCTAAAGGGGCGATTTTAGCATCGTTTGACATTGTATAACTATATACTTCAATTAATCATGCAAAGGGCTTATTGGCAGTGAAGGATATGCTACAAGATTCTGAGTATCCTGTTCCAACTCGCCAATTTATCTTGACTTTACTAGAATGGTCACTTAGGAACAACTACTTCACGTTTCAAGGACAGTTCTATTTGCAAATATATTTGTGCGGTAATTTGAGGAACGTCTTGTCTATGTATCTCCCCACTTCAATCACGTTTTGACGTGGTGGAGGTACATAGACAACATTTTCCTCATCTGGACAGGTACTATGGATGCATTGATGGAGTTTCATGTATTTTTGAACTCCATTGATAAGGAGATCCAATTTACATTAACGGCATCTGAAGAAAGGGTACAGTTAGTTCCTAGATACTCAGGTATATATAGAGAAGGTACAAATACATACAGATCTGAATATTAAACAAACTGACAAGAATACATTGCTACATTTTACCAGTGGACACCCTAGAAGGATGGTAAATTCTCTACCGTACAGTCAAATGTTGAGAGTGAGAAGAATAGTAGATAAGGAGGACCAGATGAACCAGGCTCTACAAAATATGAAGCAGTCCTTTGTAAACAGAGGCTATCCTAGGAGTCTGGTGCATAGACATGCGAACAGAGCAAGAAAAATGTCAAGACAGAAACTGTTAGGTACAAAACAGAAACAAAAAAGTGATAGGTTACCTTTCGTGTCATCCTATAATGAGTTGAGCCCCAGCATTGAACAAATAGTGAGACAACATTGGGGGATACTCAAGAGCGGCTATCCTACAATAGCAGCTTTCAGAGACCCCCCTATTATGGCCTATAAAAGAGCAGGGAATATTAGAGATAAACTAGTGCACTCAAGGGTGCCAGAAAAAAGGCCAGTTAAGTCAATTTTTTTTTTTAAGCGAAGCGTACAGGAAGTTTCCCGTGTTTGGGATGTGTGAACTGCAAACTTATGTATAAGGGATTAGTATTTACACATCCCGACACAGGAGAAACTTTTGACATCAAATATTATCTCACATGTGACTCATCGTGGGTAATATATGTACTGTGGTGGCTTTACATAGGGGGGACTACGTGTGACCTTAAAACCAGATTAAAAAATCATAGACAATCCATTACAAATAAAATAAAAGACCTACCGGTATCAAAAAATTTTGAGGAAAATGAATTCAAATTTATGATTTTAGATCATGTCAAACCGTTAGAAAGGGGTGGTGACAGGCTAACGATGCTAAAGAAGAATGAGCTCAGATGGATTTTTCGTCTAGACACATTGAAGCCCAAAGGCTTAAATGTTGAATTTAGGGTAACTGGAGGTATGATGGGCTAATGTCCTGTCCTCTATTGCTTGTGGCTCTGCATATCCATTTTGCTATTTTAAGTGAATCTAATGTATGTTACCTATAATTACAATTTTGTAAACAATGCCACAAATATGAATTTTCTATAATTGAGAATATAACTTGGTGATATATTGGAGGCTGTTATGCTGGGTTATAGATTGGCTGGACACAAGAGTATGGAACAAGGAAGATGTTCAATGTATTTATATTTGCCCAAAAGATTGCCCTTAGATAAAATGGTGGAGGTCGGGTGTGCGTCGCCGGAAAGAGGACGCTCAATGACGCATGGGTAAGCTGTGTGGTGATTGGTCCGAGGACACTTTCGAGTGCGCTGGACGGACCGACACTGCACAGATGCCTGGCGTCGCGATCGTCTGGTCTCCGCCCTGAGTGACGCTCAACAGATATGTACCGCCTAGTAGGAGGGAGATGGGTCTACACATGTGCATTAGGTATTGGGAGACGTGCTGAATGCAGCGTGAAGTACCACGATTTAAGATGAAAGTTTTGTCTTCCTTGTTCGATATTGGAAATACAGCTTTAATCTCCCAGCAAGGTATTTTTTTATATATAGCTTTTTAATGCACTTTACACTTTATTATATTGTCACTATGATTGTATGAAGCTAATGCTTTAATCACGTTTATGATACATGGATTGCCATTGAACACGTATGGGGCGTCTTCCGTCCCTGTTCACATTGAGATGTGGTTTGGAAATGAATAAATTGTAGCATTAGTAGAGGGGGAGTGCACGTTTTTTATAGGATGATCAATTAATTGTAATTGACTACAATATGTATATATACTAGCACTATTGCACTTTATGTTTCACTTCTGAGAGAGAACCGAAACATTGCTATATGACATGTGTGAATAAATGGCAAATTTTTTCATCTTTCAAGGAGTTCTGCGGAATTTTATTGTCTATATATATTCATTAATTTCTTAAAATCAGATCACCCCTTTATTTTATGCCCTGAATTTTCCATTTTATTGCATTTGCTTTATTCGGCAATTGGCGTAACACTAATCTGTCTTCTTGGCTTCCCTACGTATTTTCCTTTTCTCAGTGCTGACTATTGTGTATTGTGTATGTCATCTGAACCTAAACCCTCCAATCCTCAAAATATTAGATATGAATTACACCACTGTCTTATTCATTTCTGGATTAGGTGGATCATTAAATGTATTATGTTGGTATGTAGATGACACAATTTCACCCCAGTAAAGACTAATTTACACACAAATCAAAGACTAAAAGCACAAGTACACTATGATGAAGAGAAGAAACATAATAAAAACCACTATTTTCATTGTTGGGGGTCAGCTCTTCTCCGGGGGTCATTCTCACAGGTTACTTCACCAGACACGGATATAATGTCCAAACAGTGCATTTATTGTGCAACACCAGCAACAACAAAATGACAAAATAACAAACACTCGCCTGGCTAGGCTCTAACTAACACAGAGTTTCCTGACTCACCTAAGTTACAGTTCACACCCTGTGAACTCGTGCGGCTTTGTCAGCCAACGTCTCACAGCCCCCTGGCTGTACAGAGCACAGTATGCCCACTGTCTCTAGTTCACTGTTTCTTGTGGGGGATTGGGGCTCAGTAGTCTGCCTGACTATGGCCCTGTGACCCTTCCAGGCATTGCTGCGTCCCCCAACTCCAGGCTATCTCCCAGCCTCGTGGTCCCTCAGCCTTGCCCAGCTGAGACCACACAGACAGAGCCTCCAGGCCTCTGTCTACCGGTAACACACTTCCCCCTTTCTGACACCCTGGGAGGTGCTTTATGCCCGCCTGACTACATCCAGCTGGTCTCACCTGTGGTGGAATAGGGGTGTGAACCGCACTATCCACCCCTTCCTTGCCTCCAACCTGCTTGAGACCTGTCACTGTCTCACATCATGAAGTATACAAAACTCACATTGTGTATCACTAATCGGAGAGTGTGTACATCGAATAAACACTTTGCCTCTTACTAGGGAATAATAAGTACACATACCAGACCTACATACCCCAACCCTCTCCAGATAACTGTAGACAAAAGACTGTGGGATATAAATTGTTCAGTTTTGATCCTCTGCCATTAATATTTACTTTTGGCTTTTCTGAATGCTCATGATAATTTTGTGAATGTGGGGCTGGTGATTGGCCACTATAGATCTTTCTATTGCTGTAAATGTTAGTGGAAGGTGGGGAAAATACCAACAATTCAGACATGGATAATTCATTTTAACCTGAAAATAAAAAACATTTCATACTTTCTGGCATAAAAAAGGTAAGGACTGGGTTGTGCCGACAAGGCTGACTTATGTTGATGAGACATCTTGATGCATGTGGTCAACTATGTTCTATCACAAATATTTATTAAATAATACTAACAATTTGTCTAACAATAACCAACTTACAAGATGTTGGGTTTACCAGTGAAAATACTGATAAATGAAATGACAAGATAACCTTTGGGGATCTTCAACTAATACTTGCATTGGGACAGTGGACAACGATCTGCTTAGCCTGAGCATCGGCCAGCTAGATTGTCTTATTTGTCTTAGGACACTTTAGACACATTTGGAGATCAAGCCAAGTGTCAGTGTGGTACAGAGTTTGCATTGCCATATGGCCTCCTATTTGGCTAATGTAGAAACCAATAAGTCACTGTCTAAAATAAGAGCTAAAAACTCCTATGAAAAATTTGTGATTATATGGCACGAATCATTAGATACATGAGCTACACATATTATCATTGAGTAAAAGACCTATGTCTGACATCTGCTGGTGGCCCAAGTTTAGTGGGGATGGCAATGATGAGACATTGAGCCACAAGCATATCTCTAAAACATGAAAATGACAGAATTACAGCTATTATGTAAATGGATTACTGTCTATGGGTCAATTATTTTTTATTATCAATTGGTAAATGTCCTATAGATGCAATAAGATTAAATAAATGTCACTGCTCTAATATTTTAATCCATTAATCCCTGCTTTATTACCTTATTCACTGATATGGTGGACATGTACAGTAAAACCTTCTATAGTCGGTACAAAATGACACCCATTGGATGGTCACTTTTTAGATCCTGTAGCCCCAGGCTAGTGGAAGCCAGATCCATGTAATTCTAGCTCTGTTAAAGT